>NC_056735.1:1748962012-1748984512 GCF_019279795.1 Protopterus annectens
GGCTTTTGTAGTGTCAAAGCAACAGACCTACCAACATAATGTTGGTCGTTAGAGTTGGGGAATCCACATCCAGCAAGAGGCCAGACACCAGTGCAGTATCACAGGGCTCAGTGCTGGGCCCTGTCCTGTTTGGAATATACTTCTCAGATGTCAAGGCAAATGTAGATGGTCTTTGGATGACCAGGTTTGCTGATGACTGTCAGTTTGGGGCAATCACTGACTCTCCAAATGATGTTGATAACCTAACGAAAGGTCTGATGCAGACTAAAAATTGGTGTAACAGCCATGGCCTAAAACTAAATGTGAAGAAGTACATAATAATATCCTTTGGGAAATCAAATACCCCTGCAAATTTCAACACTATTAACATCCCCTAAGAGTGGACCCAGTGGTGAGAGGTCTAGGTACTCAAACAGTAATCTGAACTCTGACCACTATGTGTTGCCGGTGGTGAGGAAATCCTTCTATGTGCCTCAGCTTATAAGTAAAGGCATGGCATCCAGATCTAAGTGGTGAGGAAATCCTTCTGTGTGCCTCAGCTTATAAGTAAAGGCATGGTATCCAGATCTAAGGATGTCACAGTACTACTGTACTCAGCCCTTATCAGACCAATAATCGAGTACATTGCACCTCTTGGCATGTAACTCACCAGGGACCTGCAACAGTTGGCATGTCCTCAGATGTTTCTTACCAAAAAAAAAATGCAGGGTATAACCAATATGTCATATGTGGATCAATTAAAAGCCCTATTGTTGTATTCAGTTTTCTACTGAATACTGACAGGTGATCTGTTTCTGACCTGCAAGGCAGTCTCTGACCCAGCCCTGATGGAAATGCTACATATTTGCAAAACTAACTACATGAGGGTTACCTGCTCCAAATATCTAAACCTGATCTCTAACATGAACAGATCTTGCTGGAGAGACAGATACGTGTCCCAGAGATTGCTCCTCCTCTAAAACTGGCTTCCTATTCACGTGAAGCAGATGCCTTTCCAGACCATCTTCAAGCTCAGTCAGAACTGATGGATGGGAAATTGCAAACTCACTTGGAGTGGTGCCCATGTCCCTTATAGGCAGCAGCAGTCTATAAAAATAGGCAAAACCTCACTTGCTGACCCTAGCAATCTTTCCCCTAGGGATAGAAAATTGGGTAAAACTGGCTAGACTTGTAAGAGTTCTTGAGCTGTTAGCCTAATAATTTCTTATGAACAGGATGGGTGTTATACAGGAAATAATACACACCCATCTACACCCCTGAAAGAGCATTATTTCCCCAAAAGCCCCCACCCTGGTGGACATAATTGCACTTAGATGTGCTATGTGTTGATTTGTTTCTTATTTGCCTACTTATTAATATATACTTTTTTACATTTTTAATGTAAAATATTTCCTTCGCTTTATGTCTCAAAGTTGCTATAGCATACATAATTGTTCAAAGTATTTTAAATCCACAGTATAAGCTATATAACTATTTAATGTCAACACACACACACCTACACACAGAAAGACACATGCTACACATACAGCGGCAGAGACGGATTCACACACTAATACAGAAAAACGCACACACTGTGCCCAACAGTTACAGCTACTTTCTTGACTGAATGCACTTCAGTTGCCATTTTGATCACATTCTGATCAAATTAATGAAAACAACAAATCATACAGTATAAAACATTGCACCCCCCCAACTGTTCATCATTTTGCAGAATGTCCCTGACTTGCCTCCTTTATTTTCTGGCAAAATGCTGGGGATTATGATCAATCAATAAAGCTAGAAATTATAATTTCATACAATTTATTGTTCAGATGAGGTCACAGCAGATATGATAAAGATGCTTCGTGAGAAAGGGGAGAAATGGCTCCTGAGGGTACAAATAGCATTGTGGAGAGAGAGGCATAATCTAGATAAATGGAGAATAACCATACCCGTGCCACTGAACAAGAACAAAGGAGACATCCGCAACTGTGGCCAGTACAGAGGCATTAAACTCCTATCACATTGCATGAAAGTTCTGAAAAGGGTAACTGATAAATGGATATGCAGAGTAGAAGAATCTAAGATGAGAGATGAGCAGTTTGGATTCATATTAGGATGCAGCACAACTAACCCGATGTTTGCATGAGAGAGACAGTTGAGAAGAAGCTAGAGATGAGGAAACAGTCCAAATGGGCATTCACAGACTTGGAGAAATATATGACAAGATCCTAAGAAAGCTGATTTGGGCAGTACTGCTGTGGTTCGCAGTCCCAGAAACATTGGTAGAATTAGTGCAAGCTATGTACAAGGACACAATGACTCAAGTATGGAGGAGTTCCCAGTGGGAGTGGGTGTACACCAGGGTTCAGCTCTGAGCCCACTGGTGTACATACTGGTGATGGACTACATTAGCAAACAGGTTGGAGGGGAGCACTGTTTGCAGATGATGTGGCATTACAGGCAGTCTCTGAGCAAGAACTTCAACAAAGGATAGGGGAATGGAATGCAAAATTGAAGGCACATGGAATGAAACTAAGCAAAGTTAAGACACTGGTAAGGGCAGCAAATTGGGGAAATCACAAGTAGCTGACGATTAAGATAAAGGGGAAGATAGAGGAACAGGTAAATAGCTTCAAGTTATCTGGGAGGGGAGGTTGAGGAGAAGGGAAGTCTGAATGAAGAGGTCAAAGCTAGACTCAGAGGGGCTGCAGCCAATTGGCACAGAGTCTCAGGTGTAGTCTATGACAGAAGAATGTCAAAGTAGCTGAAAAGTAAGGTGTATAAGACAGTGATGCGACCAGTACTACTGTATGGTACAGAAACCTGGGCAGTAAAAGCAGAGCAGATGATGAAGTTAGAGGTGATGGAAATGAAGTGCCTGAGAAGGGTGGTAGGATGCACACTGTGATAGACAGATGAAGAAATAAGGTCATAAAAGCAGAAGCCAAAGTAGCTCCAATTGTAAAAAGATGAAAGAAAACAGATTACAGTGGTTCAGACACATGTGCAGAAAAGCAGAAGACAATCTGGTAAAAAAGATTTTGGACAGACATTAAGAAGGTAAGAGGAAACAAGGATGTCCAGCAAAGAGGTGGATGGATTGTGTGAAAGAATATCTGTGACAGTCAGGCATGAGTGTTGAAGAAGGCAGGAGTGTGGCACTGAATCGAGAGAAATGGAGGCAGTTATCACAATACCACGACCACATGTAGAAAATAGGAAAAAGGGGGATGATGATGATAACATATGTTTATGAAAAGGTTCTTCGGATCCAAAATCTTGAGCAAAGAAGTTGAGAAATATGTTATCTGTCTCTCCCTTTCTCACTCACATACAGACGCACATGCACTTATGTTCTTGCAAATGCTATTGCAGTTACTTTTGGCAGTTGAGTTTTTTTTTAATATTTTACATTCTCTAAACAGCAAAGCTGCATTTATGCTAGTGTAAATATATGGTGTCCATCTGCTACATGTTTTTCTGTCCAAGCTTCATGGCAACTTCATATGCTGCCATGAAGCAGTGGACCTATTTTTTACTGGGCGTAACTGTACTCTGATACTTTACTGGAGAATGTTCGTTCTTCCAACAGAATGAAAAATGTACATTTTGATCACTGCCTGGTATGTACAGAAACAGGCATTTAGTATATGTCAGTTACAATGTAAAATGTGTAAAATAAATGCAATAAACATGGCTCTGCTGGGAGTACTGCCTTTTGTGAGGAGGTGAGCTACTGGGGGTGGGGAAGGGATAAAATCTAATTTTGGCTTTCTAGTACGAAGTATTTGTCATAAATATAACAATGATGAGCCACAGTTCATGGGCTTTTCTACCTGTCATTCTCCAGTTGTATCTGTTAGTAGCACTCAAAGGCATACCGGAGATTAACCGATATGCAATACCAATTTTCATTTACTCCCTAAAACTGCTGATACTAGAAACTGTTTCAAAATCATGCTCAATGTTGTAGAACAAGACTTCTTTAAATCATGCAGATTCTGGAAGATAAAAAAAAAACAAGTTCAGGGTTTTGCCTAACCTCAACTACAAATTGCTCTGAAATCCAGACCGATGTCTAAACAATGTCAGATTTTTAGTTTCCCCGAAAAACATTTCAAGATTTATAGATTGCACTTAATTACTTTTAGTATAATGACATTGTTGTAACATAATCTTCATGTCACACCATGTATGTCTATTTGTGTGAGGGACTGCTAGCACAATTCCAGTAAAAATGCCATTTTTACTGAGTAATACACAATGTTTTGAGTTCTATTGCAATGTCACTTCAAAAGAACGCTGCTCTGGACATGTAATGTCTTTTCCCACCAAGAAAGTATGCCATATGTTCAAATCTGTTACATAAAATAAATGTAATGCAACTGTGTAGGCTGTCACAATTAATATTTGTATATGTTTGCATTTGGTATTTACACGTAGAAGGCAGCATTTGAAACACTCTAAAGAGGTGTCAGGAAAAAGCTTCAGGGAAACCAGGATGCACTGCATAGTGTATTTTAATTGTCAGATCAAGTGACTTTTATAGTGAAACACACACACACACACACACACACACACACACAATGTATGGGGGAACTGAATATCATCGAATTCCCATTTGGCTATCTGTTCAGTCAACAAAACTTGGTCGACTACAAAGATGGTTGACAGGTGTGTGAGAGACAGACTACACAATTCTCATGTTGGGAAATATGCCCTTTCCCCTACACTGTTCAGTCTTGGAGTTAGTGTACCTAATTATCAGAGGGTGGGGTGGGGGGTTATGTGAGGTTAAAGATATTTTACTCTGTTTTTTAGAAGTTATATTTTGCATATGCCAAAACTGTTGCTCAACACATGCAAAGTAGTGTGCCAACATTTGCAAAGTCAAAGCTTTTTGGCTGATGTTATATGTTTCGACAATAGAGGGTTTCAATGAAATTTAGTATACCTACAGACATAATTAGCAGGAGGTGTGACGGGGCTTGCCCTCTGCAAAAAAAAAAAAAAAATAGTTTAGTTTTGGATGGTTCAAATTTGTACCTTGAAGCAAACATGTTAGAGTGTCTGTCTTTTTTCTTCCTCAGCCTTTTTGTGGTTGATGCTTTTAGTGTCAGTCTACCGAAGTGGAGACTAACCAGTAAACCTGTGTGTGTATTAACTACCACAGACAAGTTTCCTAGTTTTTCCATTTTTGATGATGCTCATTTACAGGGAAAAGTACTAAATCCACAAAGACAAGAAAAAGGTTTAAGCGTTTGCACTTGTTTCCCACCTTTCCTGTAACTAGTCTAGTCCAGATAGAAATTTGTTGTATTCAGGACTGTTTGTAAGCTTCTGAGCCCCACAAGCCTTTCTGTATTGGAAGGAAGCCTTCTAGCTTATCAGTGGGAGTGGTAAGTAGTAGGTAACCTATCTACCACAAGAGGAGTGTTTTCTGGCCCAGAAATTGTAGTTTATTGGCCTTTTGGGCAGTTTTTTCCATCTCTTTCAACTTTCGGGTTTAAAAGCCCATATTTGCGCTTGTTTCCCGCCTTTCCTGTAGCTAGTCTAATCCAGATACAGATTTGCTGTATCCACGACTCGTTGTAAGCTTCTGAGTGGTGTCAGAAAGTCTGCTGTTCAATTTTTCCCTTAGATCTGCTAGTGCGCTCCTCTCCTGCACTTTTACTAGCTTATTAGTCTAGCACTTTACCAGACTTCTTGTAGCAATTATTGTAGCACACACAAAAGTGCTACCAGCACTAAACGCTCTACAAGGAAACAGCTCCAGTACTTATTATTAATACCCACCCCTTCAGGGATGTCTAAAGGTCAGTTCCCTGTGCTTTCTCCTATTAACGTGGTGAACCTGGGCATCCTGAGGTAATGTGGCAACTGCCTCATGTACACTGACAACACTCTCCTACCACCTCCCAACACTCAGACATGCGAGAGACGCAGTTATATATCCAGATTGGAAGCCACACACTCTCCAAATAAGACTGGACACAGTCGGCCAAGAAGAGAAGATCAACACTTGCACCACACCACATGGAACACATAGCCCTCCAGAACACACACCAGCACTGCTTTCAGATTAAAACACAAACCATACACCCACTTTCATGGAGGCTCTCAATAAAAATCTACCCAAACAGCAGAGTCCTCCAAGGCAGAAACGCACTCAACCACCACAACACAACACTAATCACAAGACACACAACTCTCCTAAACAGTGTGCCACTCAATCAGAGCCCCTAAGGCAAAACAGCATGCTCAACACACTAGTCATAGGTGACTCGACAGTGAGGCACACTGATGTCCTACTCACTAGGTTGAATAAGGAGAAAGTAACAGTCAGCTGCCTGTCAGGTTTCAGGATCCTCCACATAACGCACTCAGGTTCCTCAACAACAGATACAAATATGACTTTGTCATTGTACATGTAGGTGTGAATGACCTGAGACACCTCCCTGGACTACATGAAAAGAGACATGGAGGATCTCTCGGAGTATGTAGCCCAGGTGGGTATGACCCTAGCCCTGAGCAGCCTCCTACCATCACCCAGAATGATACCACAGTACAAGCGGAAAATTATTGATTTCAACAATTGGCTAAGTTTCTGGTGTCATTCTAAGGGGATCCAGTATTTGTCTGCCTGGGATGACATGATTGACAGACTTCTGCGCTTTTCCAGAGATGGCCTGCATCTGTCACCCCTGGGCTTCGGATACTGACCAAGGCTCTTGCCACCCTTATAGTGCCTTTTTTATTCGGTGCTCGAAAGACCAAATTACCACCGTAACGGCTACAAAGAAATGCAATCTGAGCACTCCTTAAAATGGAGAACATCGATGTTTGTGCTGTAACAGAGACCTGGGTGAAGGCAGCAGAAAGCACCCCTGCACTACCAGGCTATAACTCATTAAATACCTTTCGGCCCCAGAACTTGGACAGAAGCTCCAAAGGCGGTGGTGTTTCCATAGTCATAAAGGATGTGCACATCTCCAGACTGGTAGCCCAACATAACGCATCAGAGATATTTCAGGTGCAGCTAACATTGGGTAAGACAGTGATTCAGGTTGTAGTCTGCTATAGGTCCCCAAACATGTCCCAAGACTGACACTCCACATTCCTAACCACCTTGGAGAATATTAGGGTCCAATCTAACACTCTCATACTGAGCAACTTCAACAACCCCTCCATTAACTGGGAAAACTACTCATGCACCAATACACTTGCTCAACGTTTCCTGGAATTCATTAATTTCAATGCCCTGGACTAGCTCATTCTTACCCCCACTAGGTAGCAACATCCGTGACCTGGTCATTACTAACATGGGCGAATGTTGCTCTACACCAATAATCAACTCCTCCCTGGTTAGATCCAACTCCAAAATAATCACCTTGGAAATCCACATCCATCCCCTCCCAAAAAAGGAAACCACCATGAAAAACGTCTCCAAAGCTAGCTTTGGGCTCCTAAAAACAGAGGTGGCTAATTTCTTGGCACCCATGCAATTGGAGAATAGTTGCATGACTGCCGAATCACACACCAATGCACTGTACGAACCCATACACAAATGCATGGATCTCTCCATACCCAATAGAACCAAGATGCTCTCCTCCAAAAAAAGGAAGCCAATCTGGTGGTCCTCTGCCATAAACAAACTATACAACAGATGGAGGAAACTGATGCAGAGTAAGGTGAAGTCCCAAGACTGGAAAAACTCCCTTATCAGCCTCAACAAAAAGTTGAGATTCCTCTAAAGCTAGCTATGAAAACAGAATTGCATCAGATAGTAAAGACAACCACAATGCCTTCTATACTTATGTAAAGAATCTCCATGGCAATACCCAGATTTGCTCTGAGCTACTGCACAAATGGCACCACCTATACCGAGCCAACAGATATTGCCAATATATTGGTGGATAGATTCAGTGCCAACTTTACCCCTCTCCTCCATCATAAGACCAATCACATTACCAGTAGATTGCCAGGCACCCAGTATTACTGCTGCACAGTTTAAAACAGCACTGTCCAAGGCCCGAATACAGCTTTTATGGGACCTGACAATATCCCTGGCTGTGTTCTACATGAACTACAGAGTGAAATGGCACCTCACCTCAATCACAGCCTCACCTCAGGCTTTGTCTCTACTGAACGGTGCACTGCTATAGTCATCCTTCTCCACAAAGGAGGAGCGACTACAGACCCTGGGAACTATCGTCCCATTAGCCTAACGAGTCTGATATGCAAAGCTATGGAAAGCATCATCATGGACCTAATAAACAAGGCTATAGGGAACCTTCAAACTCTGGATCCCTCACAGTTTGGCTTTGTGAAGGGTAGATCATGCCTGCTCAACCTGGTCAACTTCTCTGAGCCAGTCACCAGAGATGTGGATGAAGGCAAGTTGGTTCATACAACCTACCTTGACCTGACCAAGGCTTTTGATACCATTCCCCACTCAGGAATCATAGAAAAACTCACTAAGCTAGGCATCAATCCTTATATCACTAGGAGGGTTACAAACTGGCTCACAGATAGAACCCACAGTGTGAAAGTAGCTGACTCCAAGTCAGACTGCCGACCATTCAGGAGTGGAGTCCCTCAGGGTTTGGTCCTGGGTCCTCGCCTGTTTGGTATCTACTTCTCTGAAGTCCAGGCCAACACAAAGGGACAATGGCTGACAAAGTTCACAGATGATTGCAAGTTGGGAGCTATTAATAACTCCACAAGTGATGTTGACATCCTACAGAAAGGTCTCACTGAGACCAACGACTGGTGTCAGAACCATGGCCATAAACTCATTGCCAAAAAATGTGTCGTCATCCCCTTTGGGAAAAACCCGTCTTTCATGAATCACCACATCGATGGTAGTCCACTGAACACAGAAGGCGTTATAAGAGATCTGGGAACACAGGTTAAGAGCACCCTCTCTTTTAACCACTACATTGCCACTGTGGTCAGAAAGTCCTTCTATGGGGCACATCTCATTACTACGGGTTTTGCATCCAGGAAGAAAGAGGTCATTGTCTCCCTCTACTCTTCCCTTATTAGGCCAATCATCGAGTACAATGCCCTATTTGGCATGTACCTCACTAGACACCTGCAACAACTGGAGAGGCTGCAAAAGTACCTCACAATGCGGATTTTAGGCCTTAAACACTTCTCCTATATGAACAGACTCAAAAAACTCCAACTATTCTCCGTCTCATATTGCCTACTTAGAGGCGATCTCTGCTGGACTTACAAAGCCATGTCTGACCCAGCCCTGTTAGAAATGCTACATCTAAAGATATCCCACATCTTGCATTCTGCCTTTGCCCTTGATACTGTTTGGAACCTTCTCTTGGACTCTGAGGGTTCAGAAATCTGCAATCTGATTTCCTTCATAGGCAGTGGTCATTATATTCCTCATGCTGCATCTACTCCTTACTGGTTACTATAAAGTCAGCCTTTCTATAGTTCACCTACCTGTTCAGCGTGACTCACAAACTCTGTCACTGAATACATCCTCTTGCTTTGTACAGACTGCAAAGGCAAAATAAACAGCAGATATGTCACCTCCACCAGGCAGTGTGTTCTTCCAGGCTCTGCAATCATTCTGCCACAACACTCCCTCCTCAATGCTAAATAACTAGTTCTAGGCCCTTTTGAAAAAACATAAGCCACAGGCAGGTCATCCATATTTAAGTGAATGCAGCCTGGGTGATGTTGGAATTTGAAATTTTAAGTTTGGGAGGTCAACGCCCATTGGGAAAGTTTGGGGTTGCAGTTTTTCCAGTAGTACAGCCACTGTAAAGGAACGTGGTCAGTAATCTATATGAATTCCCCGCCCAAAATATAGTATTTGAGAGTGGATAAGGACATATTTTATGACAAAGCATTCTTTCTCCTCTACATCTGAATATGTTTTTCTGCATTGCTGGGCTTTATATAGCAAACAGGATACTAACTTTCATGTACAGTTTGGTTCAAGACTACACCTTTGCTTACTTCAAGGCATGTGGGTACATGAATAACTGCTTGCAAAAGTATGAAGCCATTAATATTGGTTCTAAACACAGCATATCCCTTAGTTAACTAAAGGTTTGTTTTGTTTCAACTGTCTATACTTCAAGGCAGCCTTACCCCTGGCAGTGGTGGCTGGTGACTACAAAGTGGGGTGTGGGGGGGGGGGCAAAGGAATGGATGTGGCTGTGTTACAGAAAGCCAATGATCATTTCCTGTAATCAAAAAACAGATGCAATCATTCACTTTCATGACAGACTACCTCGGTAACACCAACTCATTATATTTGCTTTACTGAATATACAGACATCAGATGTCTGAATTGCAATTAACAATGTCTGCATTAGGTAAAATGGAACCCTAGACAAAGGACTCCATGCCCCATCCCCCCATTGCATATGTTGCACACTAGGCCTGAATACACTTCCCCAGTCTCTCTCCCATGCTTTGCACCTATCCTGGCCTCACACCATCCAGATAAAACTTCTTATTTGCTTCTTCACACTTCAGCTTACCTTTTAGCTCCACACTACCCATGGTTTTAGCACACCCTAAAAAGGCAAGACTTTATTCTAACAAGACCGATGGATGTAACTGAATTATGCTGGGGGTCTGGAGGCTGCTAAGCTCAATAAGCCATAGAGTTCTAGGTGCTCTGAGGTGCACCTTAAAGTTTTCTTTTTTGTGTTAACCTTTTTACTTAATGATGGCCTGAAAAAAATCATGAGTAAGGAAATAAATTCAATCTTATTTCTTCTTTCAAACAAAAGTAAGCTTTATCTAAAGCTTAATGTTCAAAGTTAACAAAATAGTAGCTCCTCGATCAACTGAGATCAATAGAGAATATATAAATCCTATCTGGAAACAGTACTTGTCTTCCTGCCACTCCAAAAAGGGATAGCTTCCTTTTGTATACCCTCTAGTGTTAGACACGGAAGAAAGCAAAAGTACAAATGGCCAGAGACACATATTATACAGCTGAGGGTCTGGCAGAAGAACCCAAAGCTTATGAATAAAACCCACAAAAAGACTGGGAGTACATTCAGACAAACCACACAAAAGGAACCCCAGCCAAAAACTCAACCAGAAAACCAAATGCTGTTAGATGTCATCACTACTTCATACAACACTCTGCCAGTCTTCATTTGCTATTATACACATCCGGCACAGACCACCACACACACTTACTGATTAGAAAGTTGGTGTTTTTTTCTTTCAAATATCTATTGGCTGAAATCTTAAACATGTTCAATGCAATTACATTTTTTATTAAATAATCTTGTAATGGGCGGCCACGGTGGTGCAGTGGTTAGCATTGCCGCCTCACAGCAAGAGGTTCTCCGGTTCGATCCTCGGCTGGGGTGCCTTCTGTGCGGAGTCTGCATGTCCTCCCTGTGATCGCGTGGGTTTCCTCCGGGTGCTCCGGTTTCCTCCCACATCCCAAAGACATGCTGCAGGTGGATTGGACACTCTAAATTGGCCCTAGGTGTGCGTGTGAGTGTACCTTCTGTGGAAGGTTGGGCGCCGGGCTGGCAACTCGACACCGTAAAACTCCACTGCCATTTAATGTGCGGACAAGGTGATCCGCTGTGGCGACCCCTAACCGGGAAAAAGCCGAAAGAAGAAGAAGAAGAAGATTAAATAATCTTGTAATGACTTCTACAAAAAATATTATTCTTTCTAATTATTTGAAACCAAAAGTTTTTAATAGAACATAATTATTTGTCTCACATTTAAAATACTGGTGGTTGATAGTAATGTGAAGTAAAAAAGATTGCAACCAACTTTTTAGGTACACTGGACACCCCCCCCCCCCCCCCCACACACACACACACAGTCATTTTCCTCACAGACCAATTACAACCATTTTACTTGAGGTGCAAAAACAGCCACAGTAAAGTATTCCAGATGGCTTCACACACAAGAAGACTACTTCAGCAAAGTCAGAACTTGAACAAATAAGAGTGACAATCATTTTCATCCACAAACGACTCCTGTGGAATTTATCTTTTCAGCTCACTGCAGCCAGAATACAGCACAGAACACAATGGAACCCCCTACATATGTCTTAACTCATTCAGTCCTGAGCAGCATGAGGCTAATTAATCATTCTGCTTCCTAAAGCCTCTTAAGACAAGAAGACACTTGCTTCCTGAGAAGTCTTCTCCCAAATCCACTGCTGAGATCATACCTTTTAAACAATACAAGCTATTGAAAAATGCATAATATGAAAGTTGTTTGTAAGACACACTGGTGTTAGTGCCAAAAGCCTCTCTGGTATCACTGAATTTCTATTTCAAATTTTTTTTTACAAAAATTGTATTAATATTCTGTAAATATGGAAATGTCATATTTTCACAGTTTTTTTTTTACAAACATTCCTAATAACTGTAGCCCTGTACATGACACACTGACTTTTTCATTGCGCATGTTCACAAATCCATGTCATCTTTTATATGGCACCTTTATCCATCATGCATAACCCACCATTCATATTAGTCTCAATAATAGAACATGTATAAGAGGTAACTGGGAACATAAGTTTTGGGAGTATATTGAGTTGGCAGACTTCAAAAATTTCCTACAGAGTACTCTGGCAGAAATATTAGGTGTATATTAGCAAATGGGTGTTACTAAGGAAATTATTATTATTTTTTTGAGCTGGGATACATGATCTGAATTGCCTGAAAAGCCTTGTTATACTTAATTCTGGTGGCTACCACAAACCAATTACTAGAAAATGGAAATCAAAGTATATATCAACTGTGTTTTGACACACTGCATACTGTAACAGAGATAAAAGAACTGTAAGTGGGATCTTTAGAAGAGGGTGAGAGCAAATTACACAGAAAAGTGGAAACTGTGGGAACAATGTATGCAGAATAATGGTTTGGAGGAGTGAGGATTAAGAGAAGGGTTGGAACTTAGGAATTTATGTACTGCTGAACTGATGATATTTATACAAATTAAAAACGTTTGAAACTGAGAACATGTTAACATGGTATGTCTTCTTTTATATAAATGTATGTTTGCCTATGTCTTAAGTAATAATTCAATAAAGGTACAAAAATATTAGAATATGTGTATTATTAATACAGTGTACTTTAAACAAATAGTCATGTGTGTGTCTCTGTTGGTCATACCCACATATGGCTAGCATTATTTTTTTCTTTTAAAATTCACTGCTTTGAGTAGAACCTCTAGTATAATAGTATTTGCACCATTTTTATTTTATTAATCTGAACATGAAAATGTCATATTTTTATGATATCTTACAAACATTTCTCATAATTCAGACCCTGTACAGACTGCATGTGATGTTTTCCCTGAGGGTACCCCCCCCCCCCACATGTTGTCAACATGCCAGTGCTACCTTGCTTTCTGCCCACTTTTGATGAGATATTAGTATCAATGTTAGAATAAGTTTAATATAAATACAGAGTACATTAAGTAGTCAAATAATTACTTTTTTGCTGTGGTTCCCTTGCTGAACTGTGTTTAGCATTATTTGCTTCTTGACACCAAATGTTTCCACAATCACCCCTAGCACTGAGCAGCACATTGCATCTCTGACTTATTACTGTAAATATGGGAAGTATTTAATAATTTGTATAATTATCTGCAAGTTATTTTTACTGACTCAAACCCTGCACATCCTACAGTGATGTTTTCACTGGGGTACCTTCCATGCACACAGACCTTACACCTTGACCTGGCCAAGGCTTTTGATGCACTACCCCACTCAGGCATTAAAGACAAGCTCACTAATTTAGGTATAAAACCTTTTATCACCCAGTGGATAGCCAACTGGGTCAATGATTGGACCCAGGACATTAAAATAGGTGAGGCCACCTCCACCAACAGGCCAGTCATTAGTGCAGTCCCTTAAGGCTCGGTATGGGCCTGCTCCTTTTTGGCATCTATTTCTCTGAAATGGCAGCAAGTACTGAAGGTTTATGGCTGACTACGTTTACAGATCAATGCAAGCTGAGGTTTATCATAGACTTTCTTGAAGAATGTTAGTGTCTGCAGGGGAGTCAGTCTGTTTCTGACTAACAAATGATGCCAAAGTCATCATCAAACTCAATGCTGAGAAACGCATAACTGCACCCATTGGGAAGTCAACCATCCTGGGTAAGTACTATGTTGATAATACGCCCCTAAAAGACAACCCAGTGATCAGGGATCTGGGTACGCATGTAGACAGTAACCTTGCCTTCGACCACCACATAGCCACAGTGGTAAGGAAATCCTTTTATGTTGCACAACTTATAAGTAAAGGCATGGTATATAGGTCAAAAGAGCTCATTATCCAGCTGTACTCCTCCCTTATCAGACCAGTCATAGAGTACAATGCTCCATTTGGTATGTATCTGACCAGGTATATGCAGCAACTAGAGTGACCTCAGAGGTTCCTTAAAAAAAGAATACAAGGTGCAACAAGCCTACCTTATGCAGAGCGCCTTAAAGCCCTTTCCCTCTACTCAGTCTCCTATAGATTGTTGAGGAGTGATCAATGCCTGGCTTACAAGGCATCCGCAAACCCTATACTTATGAATATCCTACATATTTGTATGTGAAAGAGTACCACGAATGCTAGGTCTAGGTACCTGAATTTTGTCTGTGACTTAAACAGAACATGCTGGAGAGACAGATATGTGTCCCAGAGACTCTCCCTCCTTTGGAACAGGCTTCCCATCCATGTGAAGCTGTGTTCGTCATTACCCAGTTTAAGTGCAACCTAGACCAGTGGATAGGGAACAGTAAATTTACACTGGGCCTGGCAGCCATGTCCCTTACGGACAGAGGTAGTTTATAAATGCCTGGCCCTCAATATCCTATTTGGATACAGGACATCAATATTCTTTTGTGAAAACTTGGCTAGGCTTATAAAGGCTCCCTGGGTCATTATCCTAGTGACAATCTATGAATCTATTTCCTGTCAGCTTGCAGATGTCTGTTTACTTCCTAGCACATGAAGTACTGTTCAACGTATTAGTTGGAATATTACAACAGGAATAATATTAGACTGCACATCAAATAAATAACTGCAAGTTTGCATTTGCCTTACCTAACTGTATTAAGTGTTATTTTTTAACAAGTACTAATTAAATTGCCCCATGAACCTACCAAGGGCATGGTATACAGGTCAAACGAGGTCATTATCCCACTGCACTCTGCCCTTATCAGACCAGTCATAGAGTACAATACTTAATTTGCTCCCTAACACAATATAACATTCCCAAATCCTGGACCCACCATTCATGGGTTATTAATACTAATATTAGAATATTATTATTAACAATTTTAAAAATGTACGGCTACAGCTGTTATTTTATTTCATGCTTCTTATTAGATTAAGAACTGTCTCCCTTAGTTCAGCTAAAATTCTACAAGTCCTTCTTTCAACAAATGTACACCACCTTAACAGTAGAGCTGGTGCCCCACCCCAACCAAGTAGTTATGGTCACTGTAGCTCTCAACATTACCTTATATTTGTGTGTGTGCGCGCGCGTGCACACTTGTGTTTGTAATGTGCAATACTTATGCTTGACTGTGACAGAAAGGGAAAGAAATTATTGCCATCTTCTTACTTTTATCCGCACTGCAACCTGCTAACACACACTTAGCAATACTAGTTTTACAGTGATTTCAGTGAATGCAAAACATTGTGTAACTTTGCCCCTTCAGGTTGATGACCTTTAAATGTAAAACAGTTAAGTCCACAGATCGCTTAAGTAACTATGAGTTATAACTACTTTTCTAATCTCAAAACATCTGACTGCAGTAAAAAAAAAAAAAAAAACCCCAACAGTGACAGTCAAATATTTCACAGTAAAGTATTCCATTTTCATACCAATGCACACTTGTTCCGAAGTCTGAATCTCACAAGTGTAGTAACTGCAATACATAACAATGTGTCAGAAATTACCAATTTTACAAGGAGCAGATCATAAACACTGAAACAAAAATCAGACTGTTGAGAGCTATGCCCTATGCAGCAACTCCATCACCATAGTGGGGGACATATCAGAAAAATGCATACCAGTTGCATTTGACCACTGCAGTCCTCCAACCACCTTGTTTAGTGACTGCTATCTTCAATGATTTCCCCTGAGAACCACAACTTTTATGAAATGCAATTAAACAATATGAGGCAAACTCACGGACATTTTGTGAACTAAGGGACTGTTTCAACCTTTGTCATCCAAAAACAGTTAATGAATAAGTATACCAATTCACTTCACACAAATTGTAATAAAAACGGGGTATGTTGCATTCAACCACAACCAACTCCCTAAACATTTTCTCTTGACCAGCTCACTTACGCAGCTAAGAAACAAATAATATGCATAACTCGCTTTAACAAATGCCTGATGGATGAAAATTATCTCTTGCCAAGCTCACAACTAGATAACAAATAAACACATACACAAATCACTTTAGCAAATGCTTGTTGGTAGAATACCATCTTGCTTTACTGTATATAATCATAGAGAACTCCAACACTGCTCCCAAAACCTGATGCAGCAGTAGTCAATTATCATGTCTCTTGAAGGCATCTAAAAGCAGCAGCATCAACAATTAGAAAATATTGTCGCTCTGCTCATCAACAGAATGCATTCTTAGTAATACGATCCAATTTTCAAATTATTATTAACAGCAAAAGTGTGATTGTGACATGCTGTTCAGTTCATTTACTGTTTTTTCTACTCCATGACTTCTAACATGACCCTGTTGTTCTGTGCAGAAGAAAGTATTTGAACTTGCCTGGACAATTCTTTTAGTCAGTCAGGAATCCATAAAAACAAAAGTAATCTCAACACAAGAATTCTTACAAGAACAGTCACTTCAGCACTATAATGTAAAATGGTGTGCACATCAGTATTCAAATATGTTTTTAAAAATAGCCTAACTTTTGTTTTTCTTTCAAAGTGTTAAAGTTGCACAGAACTTGTTCATGCACAGTAAGAGCTGCAATCGGGTTCCGCAGCAGAGAACAGTATTTTTTTAGAAGTAGTATATGAAATAACAACAACAAAAATAATTAAATAAATAAAAATATCTAGCACAAAATGAAAGTGGGGAAGCATAACCCAGCAGCCACTGTCATGAGCTGCCCCTGGTGTGTCACTACTTACTGCAATCCTAAACACTTTACCAGTAAAACATTATGAAATACTTTCAGAAGGATAATATGAAAATTGCCTCTGGCTCTGTTTAGTGAGGACATGCAATGGAGGAACTGAAAATGAAGGAAGCCAGAAACCAAGGGGGAAAAGTTACACTGTTACTGGCACTGAACACACACACACACACACACACACACACACACACACACACACACACACACACACACACACACACACACACACACACACTTGTTCTTAGAAATGCTGCTATAAATAAAACTGCAAGGTGTAGTCCTATCTTTAGCGATTTTACCAGATGGAATTTTATATCTTCCGCCTTCTGCAATACACTGCCTCTGGGAGCATTTCTTCAAAAATGTAGAAGAAACATCCTAGAGGCGCTACCTATAATGCAAACGTGCAGACTTTAATGTGGGCACAAAAAGAAAAAAGAAAAAAAAAACTCTGCTTCCCCACTCCCATTTAATTAGCATAAGCATTTTGAGAGCAGATTGGCAAAAAAGGGGTGTGGCAGTTAACTGGAATAGGCTTAAAGACTGCAGTGGCAGGTCGGAGGGAATGATGCCAGTGGGTATTACAAAGCATTCTGTATGTTTTTATAATAAAAATACTGTTTTCAGGTAAAGCAACTATTTCATTTGTTTCTAGCAATGTACTAAGTGTATGTTGTGACAACTAAGTACAGTATATTGCTGCATGTGGATGTAAAAGGTATACGGGACCAGCATGAGGTAGCAAGGTTAATTTAATTTTTTTTCATATGTAAATGTGCATATCTTTTTACTTTCCTGAATTTACAGCTAACATGGCAAGCTACATATTTAGCTTAGTTTGTGAATTGCAAGTGAAGTATTTTATGAGCTTATACAGGCTGAAGTTCCTGACAAGCATACCCGTCTTAGGAGTACAAGGAACTCTCCTGTTAAGAAGAGTACACAGGCTACACAGCAACTTGGATTTCCTGCTGAGAATGTTTGTGGGTTAACCTCTTATCTCATGAATGGAGGAAGAAGTTATAAAGCAACAATGCTTAAATGAGCTAATTCAGTGACAGTGCCTTTCTAAACTTAGAAACTTACTAGAATAACAGACTTTGCATTAGTCTGCTTTCTTCAAGGCTATTAAGTCTGAAACTGAAATTGTTGCCATCATTATTTATAGATTCATAGGTTCACAGATTAGTACTAGGCTAACTGCCTTTGTGGGCCATTTTAAGCCTAGCCAATTATCCCTTGTGAGACTCAAACCCTGCACCTTGTGTTTGTAAGGCAAACACCTTAACCATTAGGCCACCCTCCCAGGGATTAGAAACCTCACTGATTTGCTAGAAAAACTACAGACAGACATTATCAGGAAGAAACCAATATATGACACAAAGAAATCAGTCATTCTGCAAAATCAGGGACAGTTGAGAGCATATATGCCCCACACATATACATACATGCACACGTATATATGTGCAAGTATACGTCTGTGTATCTGTGTATGTATATATATATATATATATATATATATATATATATATATATATATATATATATACACACACATATACACACACACTCTCATATATACATATGTGCGTGTATATCATACACACATACGCACACTTATATTGACATATATATATATATATATATATACACACACACACACACACACACATATGTATATAAAATTCTTGCTATTTGTAGTAAGAGCCATCATAAAATGAAAAAGAAACATGATTTTTGTCATTACAAGTAGCACAAACTTAAATGTGGTAGCTTCTAAAGTAAGCTACAGCAGCTCACTACTGTTTGGAAGCTGTAAACCATAATAGCAAGGCCAACAGGTTATGCCTATGAACATGTACATTACTTGTAAACATATGTTATGTGTACAAATCATACCTGCTTAGGTAAAGAAATAATTTTCAGAATATCTCTGTTTCTTCAGCACATGCTTTATTAATCTTTCATTATGTTTATTTATTTTTAAATATATTTTTTCTAGCCTCACACCCTCTTGACATCAAGCACTGCTGCAACTCTGACCATTTATTCCCCATTACCAGGATGACAGCTGGTTACAGCAGAGCCATTATACAGGCAGTGATTGGAAATTTTTTCCATTGTCTGATCAGAGTCCCTCATTTTGTGGCTAACGTATATTTCTGAAGGCATGAGGGCCTGGTAAGCATCTCCCTGTGAGTGCGCATACAGCTTCATGTACTCCACGAAAGTTACTACAAAGACACAGCTTAGCAGATCCAAGTGTATCTCCTTGGTTATGAACTGCATGCCATACACTACTCTCTGCAGTACATGTTGACACTGCAGTAAGTTGGACTGCTTCACTCCAACTCAAACCCCCAGAAAGGGCGAGCTGGGACTGACTGCTCACTCCCACATTCTCCAGTGTATGGGCTCACTGGTCAGTCCCAGGTCATAGGTTCATAGGTTCATACTAGGCTATCTGCCCAAGGGCATTTATAAGCCTAGCCCATAGTTATGTGGCTTTCGCCACCCCTTTAGTTTGAATAAAAACTATGCCTATCATTTTGCTGTGCCTCTGTCAAGCAGTGACACTGAAGTAATCCCTGGGGTATATCTGCAATCTCCCATCCATTGGTCAAGATTCCTCTTGAACAAGGCCAGAGAGGTGCTCTGCCTCACATGTACCGGGATTTTGTTCCACAGCATAGGGAGTCTCTGGGTGATGAATCTGTCCCTCCAGCACGTTCTATTTATAACCGTGTCAAGGTTTAAGTCTCCCGCCCTTGTGGTTCTGAGGGATCTAGATTTTTTGAGGTGAAGCATATTCATCAAATCTGGGTTTGACATGGCCTTATATGTCAGGCACAGGTCACCTCTGAGCAAGCGGTATGAGACTGAATAGAGCTGGAGTTCTTTCAGTCGGGCAGCATAAGACATATTTTTGAGACCCTTTATCCTTTTGGTGAGGAACTTTTGGGGCCTTTCAAGCTGCAGCAGGTGTCTGGTCAGATACATTCGAACGGGCATTGTACTCAATCATAGGTCTAATGAGTGATGAGTACAGGGGGACGATGACCTCCCTTGATCTAGATGTGAATCCCTTCATGATCAGGTGGGTGATATAGAAGGTTTTCCTAACTACTTTAGCAACATGAGTGTCAAACGAAAGGCTACTGTCAACCTGGGTCCCCAGATCTCTGATGACTTTTTCTGTGCTCAGTGGATTGCCACCTATATGGTAGCTAGGGGTAACCTTGTTTTTCCCGAAGGGTATGACTATGCATTTTTCTGGGTCAAGTCTTGGGCTTTATCCTTCTGTGCCATGGATCAGAATTTCTTTGTTTTTATTTAAAGCTCTCAGCTTTTAACTTCCACAGTTTTTCATTAAACATTATACAAGCTTGACTAATTTATAACATACAACTTATGGCGCTGACAAACAGGTGGGTAATAATCTAAAATATTCCCAAAAGAAAGGTTCTAAAATTTAAAAAAAATACAGTCTCTTGCTTTACTAGCTTCATTTTCCTATATGTTTAAGGTATCAGGATCCATACATGTTCCAGCTAAATATACAACATTCTCACAGTTCACAAATTCACGTCCACTTGGTGTTCACCCTTTTCACTACCTGGCTTATAGCTTCCTTCCAAGAAAACATTGCAATCCCAAATTTCTCTTCTCAATGTTGTAAGCATATGTGTTCCTACTCTGGTAAAATTCTCCAGTTCCTTATATAGCAGGATTTGAGTCGGTCAGCATTTAAGGGGATCCTTCTTTCCTACCCATTCCTTACAGTTTTATTTGTACCTTTTTTGTTCTATTTCAAGAATGACCCCCCCCCAAAAAAATCACATATTCATAAGTATATAGACTATTTATTCTCCTTCATTTCTCACATCTCTCAGTTTCCTCCACTTCCCCTTGGCCTAGCAAGTTAATAGTCTTGAACTAATTCAATTTATTTTTCAATTTACAATGCTTTATTTACCTTGACAAACATTGCCTATATTACTATGATATACAAATACCATTTGATCATGAATAGTTGCTTCAAGTACTGCCCCAGTATTTCACTCCATTCCTTTATCATTTTCCCTGTCCCATGAGTTGGAATGACTGACACCTTCTCTTTCTGCTTTCTTCCTCTTTGCGCAGATACGCAGATTCACAGACACTTTACAATTTTTATAACTACCACACACAGCTGACCTCTACATCTCTTTTAGCTGCTTTCTGGTATGTTAAAACTCTACAATGTAATATGTCTTAAACTTAACTTTCATGTGTTGTTTAAAACAAATGCCACGGGGCGCTACAATACATGCATAACATCTTTATCATATAGCTTCCTACTGTGTAGGTAAATGAATAGGTCTTGATCTATTTGATTTCCTTTTTTTATTTCACTGCAGCTCAGGTGAAGTACAAAACGGCCAGCACTTCCATGAAAGCAACATTCACTGCTGCTGACACCAGATGTACAAAAACGGGAGGTTTGCTGGTTCAGTGTTGCGACTTTCTTAAACTACTGTTGTTCTAAACTGTGCTCTGTTCCTGTTATTATGCATCTAGAAGATGTGGAAACACATGAAGGCAGTTAGGCAGTTTACAACATTTCCAGGTTAGAAATGCCATCCACCTATTTATAAGAAGTGAGCTAGAAACTGAATATCCTTTACCATCAGCAAGATGGATAGGACAAGGACAGGAAACAAAACTGTGTTATCAATGGAACTGAAAATGTATCATACATATTAAATACTGTCAGATGTAAAATGTCTAAAAAAGAAACATTACAGAACTGGGGGAAATGCTCACACAGACCTACAGGTATGCACCAAAAGTGCTAATCTGTAACAACAAATGAAATACTGCTAGCTAAGAGCATCACCCATGTCAGCTCTATTAATGAATTTCACAGGAAAAATCTGCAATGGTCTTGACAACATTTACAGCTGCTTAAGCTGTCCAACATAAAAGATCACAGAAGGTCTTGGTTCGTAAAACCTCTCTGCGAAGTGTGTGCCTGTAGTTCTTTAATTCGGCAATTTCCAAACTAAGAAATCAAAAAAAAAACATTACGCTCACAAAACTGCATGAAAGAGATACAAAATTTCAGGTCCTATCAAAATATTGACCTTTTAGAGTCTTGTTACAAAGAGGTCAGCTAACTTTACTTATTAATGTTTGTTAATGCTTCTAATTATATGTTAAAACAACTGAACGCAAATATTTTGAATAGCTTTATTCCTCTTAAGCCATCTGATCTTAGAGCAATAAATACCAGCAAGAAAAAAACTACTCTCGTAATAATAAAATAAATGCAACAGAATTCCATGTTCATCTGCAGGAGTGCTTTTTTTTTTTACTAACAAATGCTC
>NC_056735.1:1748989512-1749109512 GCF_019279795.1 Protopterus annectens
ATGAACTTTAATCGTACTTTGACGTAGGAATGGGGTCATTCCCATCATGGTATTAGAAACCCAAAAGACTTGGAGAAATTAAAAAAGGTGAAAAAGCATACATGAGAAATACTTTGAAAGATAGATATGGAAAAGCAATGTGCAGTATTAGAACAGATCAGGATCTATCATGCACTACCACAATTAAGAAACTAAAAATCTCAGCACAGGCAGAAAAACTTAGAAGATACACAGATAAATGTAAAGGAAAAGTACAAAATAGCAATTTATTGATGACCCAAAAAAGTTTTATAGCAAATTGGGAAAAAAGTAAAAGGAATTAAAAGACCATCCAAAAAAGAAGAAATATATACATTCTGATGAAGTATTTATGAAGGTCCTGTGGAAAATAACAAATATGCTAAATGGATGGAAAAAGTAAAAGAAAGAATAAGATGTTTAAAGGTACAGGATATGAAACGGGATTAAGTAGCAGCTGCAGAGACTGAAACAAAGTTAAGAAAAGCCTCTGATTGGAAAACCCCAGGCCCATATGCAGTACCTAACTTATGGTTAAAAGTATTAACATCTTTGCATGAAAATTTAGACATGAATAAGAAGTACTTATATGCGCACCCCAAACAGACACCAAACTGGCTAACAACAGAAAAAAACAATGCTCCTTAAGAGTGAACCTGCAAGCTACCCTAAAAATTACAGGCCAATAACTTGGCTTCTGACGACATATAAACTATTCACTGGAATTTATGCCAACACAGTTTTTAGTTATTTAGAAGAAAACTCAATTATGGCAAGAACAAAAGGGCAATAAAAGAGAGTCATATGGAACAAAGGATCATTTGTTGTTAAATAAAGTCATAGTGGAGAACTAAAAAAAGGGATAGAATCTAAGTATGGCATGGACTGACTACAAAAAGCATTTGATACTATCCCACACTCTTGGATAAAAGAGTGCTTAAAAATGTATAAGACACACCCTAAACTGATTGACTACATTACAGTGACCATGAAACATTGGCAGACCACTATGAAATTAAGTCACGATCAAGGACAAATTATTATTCCAGGGATAAAAATTCCAAGGAGGATATTCCAGGGTGACTCTGCAACCGCTGCTATTCTGTTTTGTCCTTAACCCATTAAGCTGTCTACTTGACAGCTTAGGCCATGGCTATAATTTGGCTCCTAGAAAACAACAAAGTATAAAGACTTCTCATTTTCTCTTTGTTGATGACTTAAAACTGCATAGCTCATCAGATGAGGAACTGAAAGCACAACTGCAAGCTGTCAAAACTTTTTCAGATGATATACGAATTTCATTTGGTTTTGATAAATGTGCAAAAGCAACCTTTAAAGCAGGAAAACATCAGTTTGGGACAAGAATGTGATGCAAAAGAACTTGAGCAAGAGAGAGTGTATAAATACTTGGGAATCGATGAAGGATCAACAGTAAAACATGAACAAATGCAAATAAAACTTAGTAAAGAATATTGTAGAAGACTTAAATTAATCCTGAAAACTGTGTTGACATCTAGGAAGAAAATTCAAGCTATAAACAGATTTGCTCTTCCTGTCCTAACTTACAGTTTTGGAGTGACTGACTGGCCTCAAAAAGTGTTGGATAGATTAGACAGGAAAACAAGAAGCATACTTCATGTTCACTAAATGATTTATAAAAAAATCAGTGCATACCAAGATTATATATTCCCTGTCCTGAAACAGCTATGGGCCTCCTTGAAATTGATTACATGTACACATCTGCTGACTTCACAAGACCCAAACATAGTGAAAGTTTTGAAACAGGAAGAGAATAAATCTAAGATGACTTCCCTGCTTAGTCTTGCAGAAGCATATCAGTGCCAAGCAAAAATGGAAATCAGACTAGAAGTAGATAAAAATCAGGCAGGAACTGAATATGCCAAAAAAACAAAAGAAAGAATATAAGGTGAAGGATCAGATGAGAAGGCAAGAAATGTGGAAAATGCATAAATGCAGTTGCAAGTATAGAAAACTTCTGGAAGAACCTCATGTTGATCAGGATCAAATGCAGGAATGGTTAAGGAGAGGCAAGTTTAAACCAGGAGATGAAAGGTTAATATTGGTGGCCCAAGATAGTGGCTACGTACATGTTGGTTTACACAGTCCATTGAACATGTGGAAGAAACAGATAAATGTAGGTTTTGTAAAGCAGAATTGGAAACAGTTGCACAGCTTGTTACTGGTTGTTGACATACCAGTTGCATGGGGGATTGTGCAAACATTATGGTATTGAAGTGGCTGAAAAACACTGAAAACACGAGCCACAAAGCATCATAGAAAATGATGGAGTCGATATCACATGGGATCACCCATTATCAACAGTTTAAAAGATAGATGCAAGAAAACCAGATATACTGGTCCATGAAAAGAAGACAGAAGTAGCACTGATCACTGAAATCGCTACACCCATTGACTACAGTGTCATGCGTATAGAGAGACATAAAGTCATAAAATATCACGATTTGCGGGCAGAAACGAGAGCAATGGGAAGAAAGATACCCAGACAGTTCCAATAGTAGTAGCAGCAATGGGTCTTATAAAAAAGAATCTACAGTAGTATTTAGACATGTTACCAATACATGCAACTCCATACGAATTGCAGGAGTCATTACTAGGTACACTGCAGGTGCTGCGAAGAGCACTTTTGGCTGACATCAAAGATTGAAATAATACTAATTCCATGAATTTTAATCATACTTTGACTTAGGAATGGGGTTCATTTCCTTCATGGTATTAGAAACCCAAAAGAGTTGGAGAACTAAAAAAAAAGTGAAAAAGAATACATTATGTCTGAGATAAATTAAAAGAGTTTGAAAGCTGGAAGATTTATGTATTCAGATTATCCACAAAACCAACAGTTATAGAGCAAATCTATATTATTCATGTCAGAAATCAGTAGGGATATCTGGTAGCACTGTTCTGCATCATTTGTAAATATTATGGTAACTGCCAATGTGTCAAAAATACATTCACCATCTCAAACGTTTTGGAGGTGGTAACCCTACTACCCAAGGACCCTGAATGCGATAAACTGGGTATTAGAGAATGAATGAAGTAATTCTAATCTCAAATATTATAATGACATTGTTCTTATGAAAGACACATTTGCTGCGCTCAAGACAAAAAAAAGCCAATTGTGGGAGAATGAATACTTGTTCCTTTATTAAAGGAACAGCAATGTAATTTCAGAAGAGAGGCACAGAGAAGAGATTCAAGGAGAATATATAGCAGCACACCAAATGAGGTAGAGTCTGTCCTCGGGGGGGGGGGGCATGGGGGCATTTGTTTCTGGCAGTAAGAGAGAGAGTATGCAAAGAATATGGCAAACTTACATTAACATGTCTTTGTAACACCAGATACAGTGGCAGATTCCTCTGTTAATTAAAATTCACATAGTGACTTAGCTTTTCCAAAGTCCCATGAAGCCTTATAAGGCTTTCCCTGTTTACAGGACCATATTTTACTTTGTACTGTGGAAGCTAGAGATGTTGGCATTTTACTGGGACTTGTCAGTAATTGTCTACCAAGTACTACCATGCAAACCTGACAGGGAAGCAAGTGGAATCTATCCCATTACCCATGGGGTGTGTCTCTGCCCTATTCCACTTAATCTAGAAAGACACAATGTTTCTGGTAAACTCTACCAGCAAATTAAACTTCAAATGAATACTTTTTGTTCAATTACTAATATGCACTCACTCATTAATAAAGAAACAATTCCCTGACAGTCGAGGCCACAATGTAAAATTTACGTCTAGGCTATTACAATGAAAGCATTAAGGATATTATCTGAACCTCCCCTCTACAACTAAACCATTTTTTGTACTGCCAGTTTTCTTCATCTCACCTAAGAAAAGGTGGTCAGCATAATCCTCTAAATACAAGTGTAATGTTTATTTTGGCCAGAGCAACTGATTTTTTGTAATGGAACAATGAAGAATTGTGGTTCTCCATTTTGCATTATATGGCTAGTTCTCAATATTATTATTTCTACCGATGTATTTGGATAGCAGAAAAATGCACACTTCCCCTGGCGCAGGAATAATATACGACAATGCATAAAAGTCCATTGGCTTTCATGGCCATCATACAATTAATATTTGAGTGCAACATAACTAAAATGTTTTACAGAGTGAATGAAACAGAATATAAATTAAACAAAGCAAATATTTCCACAAATAAACATGTACTAATCATACAAGCTACAATAAACTGCAAATTATTTATGTGTTACAAGTTAAAGTATGTTCTTCCTCAAATTGAACATTATTAAATGGCTGACTTTGTGGAACTGTCAATGTGTCAAAAATATATTTGCCTTCACAGACAGTTTGGTACCTAACACAGGTCAGGCACAGAGAGGAGATTCAAGGAGAAAGTACAGTTGTATAAAGTCTTACCATAACAGTAGATGTCCTTCTCTTCACTGTTGCAGTATTCTTTACAATAGGGATCCCCTGCCAAGGGTAGCCTGACTCCCGGCCAATATACAAAAGCATTTAGGTTGTAATGGGTATGCTGTATGTCACACATATGCTCCCCATGCATGGTGTAGGGCATAAAGGTGACATCCTGATGTACCATCCTCAGAATTGAAAAGCTCCTGTAGGAATGACAGTCCAAGGATACTAGTAAGTAACAAGTGCATCCAGAAAGAAAACGGAACGGGGGGAGGAGGAAGAGAGTGAATACTGCAACAGTGAAGAGAAGGACATCTACTGTTATGCTAAGATTTTACACAACAATAGGAAGAATGCAACAACTTAGGAAGAAGAGTGAGAGGAGGAAGGGTCAACAGAGCCCTCTAGGAAGCCATGGAAAATGGCCTTAGCAAAACCAGCTCTGGCCCTAGAAATCACATCCAACTTATAGTTCTTGCTAAAGGTATGCACAGAAGTACAGGTAGCTGCCTCAAAAATAGAATTAGCATCCAACCCCTTGAGAGAAGCACCAAAAGAAGCCACAGTTCTAGTAGAATGAGCCTTAACAAAATAAGCAAGGTTCTCCCCATGAAAAGAATAGCAAAAAGAAATGGCTTTAGATATCCAAGAAGAAATGGTTTGCTTGAAAACATCCAAACCGAAAGACCTAGGATGAAAAGAGACAAAAAGCTATTCAGATTTATGAAACGCTTTAGTTTTATCAAAATAATATCTGAGCCATCTATGCAAATCCAAGTTATGCAAAAGCTTCTCACTAGCAGACTGTGGAGAAGGGGGAAAAGGGGACAAATGAATAGACTTGTTAACCACCATGGACAAAAAGGAAGCAACACCCTTGCCCTTATGGAAAACTAAAAAAGGAGGAACAGCCATAAGGGCTTGCAGCTCAGACACCCGTCTGGCAGAAGTAAGGGTCAAAAGAAGAATAGTCTTCAAGAAGAATGCTATAAGGAAACAAAATTAAGGTCCCAGGAAGGACAGACAGGCTTCCTGGGAGACCTAATGTGAAGGACACCTATAAGAAACTGTTTGGCTTCAAATCTAGAGGCTGAAGGGGGAGTCAAAGGCAGACAAGCAGAGACAGATGACCAGTGGACCTTAACAGAAGAATATGCCAACCCAGCATTGAGCAATTCACACAAATAAGAGAGAACCACAGGAACATCACAATACATGGATCCAGGTTATGACACCAAAGAGAAAATCTCTTCCATTTGGATAAGTAAGATTTCCTAGTAGTAGGTTTCCTGGCCTCATGTAGGACCCAAAACATGGCCGCAGAAAAAAGGTGTCTATAGGGGATCAAAATCCTATCACCCAAAATGTCAGCTGAAGAGTGGACAGGTGGAGATGAATGAGAGATCCCTTGTCTTGTGTGAGTAGGTCCACCCTGTAAGGAAACTTGTGATGATTACCCTTGACAAGATGCAGAAGAGAGAACTGATGCTGTCTGGGTCAAAAGGGACTCACCAGCAAGATTTTGGGAACATCCTGTTTTATTTTTAACGGGACCTTCAGAATGAGAGAAAGGGGAGGGAAGGCATAAAGAAGCATTCGCTTCCAAGAAAAACAGGGGGTGTCCCCTTTCCAGGCCAGACAGCATGGGCTCTGTCACAAAACAGAGGAAGTTGTCTATTCAAAAGGGAGGCAAATAAATATATTTGAGTACCACCTCACTGGTGGACAATGTCCAGAAACATTTTTCTGTGAACCATCCACTCATGGAATTGTGTTATGGACCTGCTCAGAGAATCAGTCACTATTTTCTGATCTGAGGAATGTAAACTGCCTGAAGGGTTACCGGATAATGGATAGCTAGCTTCCAAACCTGCATGGCTAACCTGCATAAGAGATAAGACCTTGTTTCCCTTGCTTGTTGACATACCACATCACTATGGTATTGTCTGTGAGAATCTTGAGGGGCCCTGGAAGGAAAAGAGAATGAAAAGCCTGAACAGCCAGCAAAAGAGCTTTCATCTCTTTGACATTTATTTGGTCTTTCTTTTGTTGAGGCGACCAAAGGCCCTGCAACTTGAGGGACGTAGGAGGCCCTCCATCCCACATCCGAGTGGTCTGTGAAGAGTTCCTGAGAGGGGAGTGGAGGTTGAAAAGGAATCCTTGGGTTGAGGGAAAACTGAAGAATCCTTCACTGAGGTTCCTGCTTGAGGCAAAGAAGAAGAGGGACTAGAAAATCTAAAGGATGAGAATGTTGAAGTCAAAATGAGTTTGGCTAGAGGGTACATAGGAATGGTGGAGGCCATGTAACCCAGAGCTCTCAGATATTCCCTGGCTGTGACTGAGGTAAGAGGAAGAACAGACTGAAAGAAAGCAATGAGAGTTAAGGACTTGGGGAGGAGAACAGTCTGGATCCTGCATCCCAGAAAAACATGATTCTGAGAAGGAGTCAGGAAATACTTCTGGAAATTTATAGTAAACCCCAGACTTGGCAGCAGAGAAATGGCAAAGCGTTGATGCTGAAGTAAGATCTCTAGAGAGGAGGCCTGAATAAGCAGGTCATCCAGGTAGGGAAAAACCTGTATCCTCCTTAACTTGCAGAAAGCAATCACAGGAGCGAGGCAGTTGATGAAGACCTTTGGGGCAGTAGATAGGCCAAAGGGCAAAGCAGAGAACTGAAAATGCCAAGAAGCAACAGAGAAACAAAAACCTTCTGAAAAGGGAATGAATAAGATTGACTAGATAAGTATTCTTTTGATCCAGGGAAGCTAGAAAAGCCTGAGGAAACAAGGTTTGAAGGGACTGCATCTGAAAGGAAGGGACCTTCAAAAAGGTGTTTAGCTGAGATAGATCCAGAATGTGTCTCCAGGTGCCTTCTTTCCTGGGGACCAAGAGCATTCTGAAATAAAACCCATTTCCCCTTTGAGGGATTGGAACTTCATGAAAAGTTCCATGAGCCAAAAGACACTGAGGCACCTCTGGAAAAAAGGTCAGTTATTCCTGAAGAGAATAAGGAATGCCTAGAACAGGGGGACGAGAATTCCAAACCATGTAACCCTAGTGAATTATGGAAAGAACCCAGGAATCTTGGGTGATCTTTACCCAGAAAGGAAGGGACCGAGAAAGAGGAATGTGACTGAGAAGAGCAGGGGAAGGACAGTCAGACAGCACCTGATTTGTCAGGAAAAAGAGGCTTATGAGTTGGAGGAGTTTGGGTATCCTTAGCAGGGGGAGTCCTTCTACCACCCTTTTACCTTTGGGGGAGGGCAAGACTGTCTATGGACAAAAGCAGGTTTATTAGCATAATTCCTCTGAAACTTGGGCACAGGAGAAACAAAAATATGCTTCAACTTCTGTAAGGCCTTGCCCTTTTCTTGCAGGAACTTAAACAACTCCACAGCAGCAGCACCAGACAAATGCTTATTATCCAGAGGAAAATCCATCAGTTTATCCTTGATATCATCAGGCAAATGCTGAAGTTTGAACCAGGAGCATCTCCTCAAAACATATCCAAAAGCAACAGCACTAGATGAAGCAGCAGCTGCTTCATAGCTGCATTTAAATGAACAACAAGCTACTTGGGAGGACATCCCTAGCAAAGCAAGAGCAGAAGTCTTCCCCTAAGAATCAGGGAGATCTGAAATAGCCTGAAAAGCTTGACAGAGAAAAGCCAGAATTTATCTACTCATATGTGTCTGATAGTTAACAGCTCTAAAGACTAGGGTAGCAGAAGTATACACCTTCTCACCTAGCATCTCCATGGTTCTGCAATCCTTATCAGATGGAAGCAACTTAGTGGAAGGCAACAATCTGAAGGGCTTATCGGAGGCAAATGCCATCACAGAGGGGTCAGCAGGAGACTTACAAAGAAACTTGCAGTCCTCAAGTACTTTATAAAACTTCTCAGGCTTTCTAGGAGTAGGTGTTTGGGAATCAGGAGCCTGAGACGCACTGGAAAAAGCATCCAGCAAGGCAGCAAGAACAGGAGGAACAGCACATTGTCTAGGAGACTCCATTTGTAGAGGCTGATAGTACCTCTTCTGAATATCAGACACCTGAGCACAGTCCATTTGAAAAATTCCATCATTCTGGAAAAATGATACCACAAGAAATCTCAAAAGGAGAGTCAGTACTGATGGACTTTCCTTCCTTCAAACCACAGTCAAGTGGCAAAAGAATCTGGGAGAAATATGTAAGGGATTCTTCATCAGGATAAGCAGCATCTTCCTGAGAAAAATCCTGCTTCCTGGGTCTCTTAAGAAGGGTAGAAGACCAGGGAGGGGCAGGAAAAGAAACTACCTGTGGAGGCTTAAGGGCCATAAGGGCATTAAACACACCTTGAGTGAAGTTTTTCTATTCACTCTGAGAATCTTTTGAAACAGGTGAAATATGTTTAGTTTTCTGCTTCTTTTCTAGTGGGACTTCAAACTTGAAAGATTTTGGAGGATCTGACCGCTAACAGCACTCAATAATGGTAGTCGGAACCTCTTCTCTCACTAAAATTTGAGGAAAACCCATAGGTCCTTCAGTAATAACCAGCTGTGGCTCTTCCTGTACATCTGAAACAGACATCTTCAAAACCTCCATGGGTGTGAGCGACACCAGACCATGTTGGCCTCAGAAGGGATCAAAGCAGAGGAATCTGAGACAGAAACCGAAGGATCCTCTGGGCTTTCACCAGCCTCAAGAGAGATGTCTGATGGAAGTGGTACAGCTGAAGAATCCGACCGAGCTTTCTTGGCCTTTTTCTTTGCAGACAGCTGACCCTTGGGAGAGGAAGATCCTTCTATGATATCCTTAATAGGTTCATAGGTTGGTACTAGGCTATCGGCCCTAGGGCCTATGCAAGCCTAGCCATAACAATTCCCTGGATATTTCTTCCCACAATATTTACTTCTCTGGACCCCTGTCTAGCAGGGCGACTGACATGATCCCAGGGCTGAATTTCCAATCTCCCATCCAATCATCAAGATTCCTTTTGAAGAGGGCCAATGAGGCACTCTGCTTGACATGTATGGTTGGTCTATTCCAGAGTATGGGGAGTCTCTGGGTCAGGAACCTATCCCTCCAGCATGTTTTGTTCATTGTGATGACAAGGTTTAGACCCCTGGAGCTTGTGGCTCTGAGGGATTGGGATTTCTTTAAGTGGAGCATGTCCAACAGCTCAGGATTTGACATGGCCTTGTATGTTAAGCAGAGATCGCCTCTGAGTAGACGATATGCCACAGGGTATAGCTGGAGTTTTTTTAGATGGTCATCATATGGAATCTGCTTTAGGACTGTGATTTTTTTAGTGAGGTATTTCTGTGGCCTTTCCAGCTGTTGCAGATGTCTTGTGAGGTACATACCAAATGGGGCATTATACTCTATAATGGGTCTAATGAGGGATGTGTACAGTGGGACAATGACCTCCCTTTTTCTGGATGAAAAGCCCTTAGTGATGAGGTGTGCCACATAGAAGGATTTCCTGACTGTTGTGGTGATGTGGTTATCGAAAATGAGACCACTGTCCACCTGTGTCCCTAAGTCTCTCATCACACTTTCGATGTTTAGTGTCCTGCCACCTATGTGGTAATTCATGGGTACATGTTTTTTTCCAAAGGGGATAACTATACATTTCTTGGCATTAAGCTTGAGCCCATGGCTCTGGCACCAGGCATCTGTTTATGTAAGGCCCTTTTGTAGAATATCTACATCATTTGGGGATTCAATAATGGCTCCCAGTTTGCAGTCATCTCTAAACTTTGTTAGCCAGAGTCCCTTAGTGTTAGCCTGTACTTCAGAGAAGGATGCCAAACAAGAGTGGTCCCAGGACTGAACCCTGAGGTACTCCACTTGTCACTTGTCTGGAGCTGGATTTGGAGTCGGCTACTTTTACAGTCTGGGTTCTGTCAGTAAGCCAGTTGGCAACCTATCGAGTGACGTAGGGATTTATGCCCAGCTTAGTAAGTTTATCTATGATTCCAGAGTGGTGGATGGTGTCGAAGGCCTTGGTGAGGTCCAGATAGGCTGCCTTACCCTCGTCCACAGCTCTAGAGACTGATTCGTAGAAGTCAATCAGATTCAGGAGACAAGATCGGCCCTTCACAAACCCAAACTGGGTGGGGTCCAGTGTTTGAAGGTTGCCAATGTCTTTGTTTATAAGTTTCATGATAATGCGTTCCATGCCCTTGCAGATCAGGCTTGTCAGACTGATGGGACGGTAGTTCCCGGGATCCAAGGCAGATCCTCCCTTGTGGAGCGGGATAACTGTAGCTGTGCGCCACTCAGTGGGCATGAAGCCTGAGGTGAGGCTATAATTAAACATGACACTTAGGTGAAGTGCCAGTTCATTTTGTAGTTCATGTAGTACACAACCTGGGATGTCATCTGGTCCCATGGATGCTGTATTCTTAGCTTTGGAGAGTGCGGTTTCTACCTGTGTGGCCATGATGATCAGAATTTGGCAATCTTTTGGTATTGAGATGGGCCCTTTGGGGGGTGAGAGGGGGGTGAAGTTGGCACTAAATCGATCTGCCTTAACAAATAGTTTAAGTCATTGGTTCTCTAAGTAAATCACAAGGGAAGAAAGCTGTCTCTGCAACATCTTAGGAATGAAAGCTTGACAAATCTCAAAAGACATATGGTCATGGGAAGCACCTAAACAGATCAAACATTGCTCGTGACAATCTTTACAGGAGTCTGTCTCTCGCACTGGCATTTCCCCTTTCTGGATGATGAGAGGCCCAACAACTAGAAACAAGCCAAAACTTAAGACAAGAAAATCAAAAACCTTAATGAGCCATTTATCTGAAAGCAGTAGAAACCAGCAGACAGACAAGCATTCAGACCAGTGACTGAAGATGGCATTCAGACTGGCAGCAAAGAAGTTCTGAGGATGGTACGTCCACACGTCACCTTCATGCCCTATGCCATGCATAGGGAACAGACGTGTGATGTACGGCCTACCCATTATAACATAAAGGTTTTTGTATATTGGCTAGACATCAGGCTACCCTTGGCAGGGAATCCCTATTGTAAAGAATACTGAAACAGTTATATGGAAGGACATCAGTAGCATGCCAAACAAGGTATATTCAACTGTACTACTTTGGTGGGAATTTTTCAAGCCCTACTTAAGAAACAAACTACCTCTGGGTCTCTGAACAGTGATATTCCTAGCTCACTTGTGAACTTCTGGAACAGGATAAGCTTCACAATCACCTCTACACTTTCTGATTAAGCCGTACTAGCTACAAGTAGGTGCTAGTGGTAACATTTGAAATATAATACTATTCTTTTTTCTCCAGCTGAATCCTTGCTATAACCTGCCACCAAATGCACTTTCACTCAACTATAATGGAAATGCAGTTGAAGGAGTTCATAATTGTCAGATAGATCACCTGACTGCAACCTCCAATTGCATCTCTGATGCATCTTTCATACAAACACTAAAAAAAAAGTGTTTGTAAGTTGAAACAGAAAAATGCAAATGAAAAACAACACAAACCAAATAAACACACGTAAATGGCAACTCAAAGAATGAGGGCTGATACAGCATAATGTTAAGTGCTTTTCATTTACTAAAATAGCAAACTTCTTTAGACAAACACATATACACCTTGAACTTATTAAATACTAAAAAAGGCACCAAAATGCCAATGATGTCATCAAATTAATTAATAAATATCATGAACCCTTAGTCATGGTAACCATATTATATAAAATATAAAATCACATCTAATAAATACAAAATACAATTGCTTAAAATATTGACCCTAGATGTGCAAATCTACCATAATAACTTAAGTACATTGCAACATGAACTGTTAAAGGACTTGTATATGTAGCATTATGTCAAAAATGTTCAGCATTTTATGTTGGTAGAACCACCCGTATGCTAAAAGAAAGGATATATGAACATGTATCTGCAATAAGGAAGTGCAATTTTAATAATGCACTTGCTAAGCATATACATGAATTTACTGATCATGAATTCAAGCTCTCAGTTTTGCAGCAGGTAAAAGTGCCTGAAAGAGGTGGTCCCTGGGAATTGATGCTTGATAAAGCCAAACTTGTTTGGCAACTTAATCTGTTTTCATATGCTTGGCCAGGACTGAATGATATTTGTAATGTAAGTAGTATTTCAAAATTAAGGGCTTTGAATAGATGACAGCTAATCATAACAGTTCATGTTGCAATGTACTTAAGTTATTATGGTAGATTTCCACACGTAGGGTCAATATTTTAAGCAATTGTATTTTTTTGTATTTTTGTATTTTGTATTTATTAGATTCTTCTTCTTCTTCTTTCGGCTGCTCGCATTAGGGGTCGCCACAGCAGATCAACTGTTTCCATTTTCTCCTGTCCTCTGCATCTTGCTCTGTCACACCAACCACCTGCATATCCTCTCTCATCACATCCATAATCCTTATCTTAGGCCTTCCTCTTTTCCTGTTACCTGGCAGCTTCATCCTTAGCATCTTTTTCCCAATATACTCTGCATCCCTACTCAGCACATGTCCCGTAATCTTGCCTCTCTGGCTTTGTCTCCAAACCTTCCAACCTGGGCTGACCCTCTAATATACTTATTCCTAATCCTGTCCATCCTCGTCACACCCAGTGCAAATCTTAACATCTTCAACTCTGCCACGTCAAGCTCTGATTCCTCCCTTTTTGTCAATGCCACTGTCTCCAACCCGTATAACATAGCTGGTCTCACTACCCTCTTGTAGACCTTCCCTTTCACTCTTACTGGTACTCGTCTGTCACAAATTACTCCTGACACTCTTCTCCACCCACTCCATCCTGCCTGTACTCTCTTCTTCACCTCTCTTCCACACTCACCATTACTCTGAACTACTGACCGCAAGTATTTAAACTCATCCACCTTCGCCACCTCTACTCCCTGCATCCTCACCATTTCTCTATCCTTCCTCTCATTCACACACATATATTCTGTCTTAGTCCTGCTGACCTTCATTCCTCTTCTCTCTAGAGCATATCTTCACCTCTCCAGGATCTCCACCTGTTCCCTACTCTCACTGCAGATCACAATGTCATCTGCAAACATCATAGTCCACGGGGACTCCTGTCTGATCTCGTCTGTCAACCTGTCCATCACCACTGCAAATAAGAAAGGGCTCAGAGCTGCTCCTTGATGTAATCCCACCTCCACCTTAAACGCATCCGTCACTCCCACCGCAGACCTCACCACTGTCACACTACCCTCGTACATATCTTGTACCACTCTTAGATACTTCTCTGACACTCCTGACTTCCTCATACAATACCACAACTCCTCTCTAGGCACCCTGTCATATGCTTTCTCTAAATCCACAAAGACACAATGCAACTCCTTCTGACCTTCTCTGTACTTCTCCATCAACACTCTCATAGCAAACATCGCATCTGTAGTGCTCTTTCCTGGCATGAAACCATACTGCTGATCACTAATCATCACCACCCTTCTTAACCTAGCTTCATGCTGTGACTGATCAGTTTAATCCCTCTGTAGTTACTACAGCTCTGCACATCACCCTTATTCTTAAAAATCGGTACCAAAACACTTTTTCCCCATTCCTCAGGCATCCTCTCACTTTCCAAGATTTCATTAAACAATCTAGTTAAAAACTCCACTGCCATTTCACCTAAACACCTCTATGCTTCCACAGGTATGTCATCTGGACCAACAGCCTTTCCGTTCTTCATCCTCTTCATAGCTATCCTTACTTCCTCCTTGCTAATCCACTGCACTTCATGATTCACTATCCGCACATCATCCAACCTTCTCTCCCTCTCATTCTCTTCATTCATTTACCCCTCAAAGTACTCTTTCCATCTGCTCAACACACTCTCCTCACTTGTGAGTATGTTTCCCTCATTATCCTTTATCACCCTTACCTGCTGCACATCTTTACTAGCTCGGTCCCTCTGTCTAGCCAATCGGTACAGGTCTTTTTCTCCCTCCTTAGTGTCCAACCTTTTATACAACTCTTCATACGCCTTATCCTTAGCCTTCGCCACCTCTTTCTTTGCCATGCACCTCATCTCTTTATACTCTTGTCTACTTTCTTCATCTCTTTGACAATCCCACTTCTTCTTCGCCAGCCTCTTTCTGTATACTCTCCTGTACTTCTTCATTCCACCACCAGGTCTCCTTTGTCCTCCTTCCTCTTTCCAGATGTCACACCAAGCACCCTTCTAGCCATCTCTCTTACTAGCTCTGCTGTAGTTACCCAGCTATTCGGTAACTCTTCACTGCCACCCAGTGCCTGTCTTAACTCTTCCCTGAACATTACCTCACAATTACCCTTTTTCAATTTCCACCATTTGATTCTTGGTGCTGCCCTCACACTCATCCTCCTCTTCTTGATCACCAATGTCATCCTACAAACCACCATCCTATGCTGCCTAACTACACTTTCCCCTGCCACCACTTTACAGTCTCCAATCTCCTTCAGATTGGCCCTTCTACATAAGATATAATCCACATGTGTGCATCTTCCTCCACTCTTGTATGCCACTCTATGCTCCTCCCTCTTGTTAAAATATGTATTCATCACAGCCATGTCCATCTTTTTCGCAAAATCCACTACCATCTGACCTTCTGCATTCCTTTGCTTAACACCATACCTACCCATCACTTCCTCGTCCCCTCTGTTCCCTTCACCAACATGCCCATTGAAATCTGCTCCAATTACCAGTCTCTCATCCTTGGGTACAGTCATCACCACTTCATCCAACTCACTCCAAAATTTTTCTTTCTCATCTATCGCACACCCAACTTGTGGAGCATATGCACTAACAACATTCATCATTACACCATCAATTTCCAGCTTCATAAACATCACTCTATCTGACACTCTTTTCACCTCCAAAACACTCTTACCATACTCTTCCTTCAGGATAATGCCTATGCCATTTCTCCTCCCATCCACACCATGATAAAACAATTTGAAACAACCTCCGATACACCTAGCCTTGCTCCCCTTCCATCTCTTGCACACACAATATACCAACCGTCCTTCGGTTCATCATATCAGCTAGCTCCCTCCCTATACCAGTCATACTGCCAATAATATGGTTACCATGACTAAGGGTTCATGATATTTATTAATTAATTTGATGACATCATTGACATTTTGGCACCTATTTTAGTATTTAATAAGTTCAAGGTGTATATGTGTTTGTCTGAAGAAGTTTGCTACTTTAGTAAATAAAAAAGTGTTTAACATTACACTGTATCAGCCTTCTTTCTTTGAGTTGCCATTTACGTGTGAAACGGACAAATGTACTGTTTTGGTCGTACATTTTTCAATTTCAACAAAAGAATACTTAATTCCTTTTTTTTTTATGCCACTGATGTACAATGGCTTTAAAAAGGGGGTGGCATGCACCCCCACACCCAGACCTAAATCTGCCACTGGAATACAATACATTTTAATATAATAAAATAAAAAAAAACTGACTTACCTGACTGACATCTTCATGGAATCACATTCATATTGCTTGACCAGATCATCCAAATTGCTACATATCTGTACAATAAATGGTGCCACAACCAATCCCAAAGATTTTCCCTGGTACGGTAAGGAGGATGTGAGCAGGCTCACCCAAGGGGGATGCATACCATAGCCATAAGTTGGCTGCAGGGATTTAAACACTGCTGATACAAACATTCCCTGTGAGGTTATTGGCTGAGACTGCACATACTGAATGGCATTTATAGACTGCTGGAAACTGATACTCTGTTGCCATTTCTTAGCAAGATCTAAAAAGCTCTCTTGCTCTTCCACTGTGTTTCCCAGGTGGAATTCTAGCACAATTAAAACCTGTAAGAGCTTCAATAACTCAATCTGAAGTGGGTGTTCACTCCAAATATGGTCTTGATTGAAGCTGATAAGACTCTCCTCCAAAATGCCTTCCTCAATAGCGTCTTCTTTCCGGTTGGGTGATGTTAGTTCATACCGCTTCTGGCTAGCATACATTGAAGCAGACAAGGAAAGTAGAACAAATTCTTGAACTTTGCATCTTGTCAGCAAATTATTAATGATATCAGTGTTCTTAGAATCAGATGATTTTGCCATGACAACTAGTTGTGTCATTATCCTAATCAAGACTTCCACACTTTTAACTTGGACATCCCTGTTGCCGAGCACATCTCTGTAGCTGATATTTAGATGACTAGGGTAATATGACCGTAAAAAGCTCAGACACAGATATGTAAGCAGCTCAATCAATAAAGAGTGAGGACACATAGTTGGCAGCTGAGTCTGAAGCTTACCGTAAAAACTCTCCCCTATAAGTGCAGACTGATGGCGAGCTATGAGGTTGTAAATTAGGTTCAGATGAGCTGTGGAACTAGTGTCCATGCTTGTAGTTGAAACTGCTTCTATAAACTCTTTGGGGTTATTTTTTAGCACTGCCTCCAACATGGAGAAAGCATACAAAACCCTCTTGGAATCATAAGGTTGGAAATATAACAGTACGTGCTTAAATAGAGCATCTACCATTTCCTTCTTTTCCTTCCTCTGCTTTTCAAATCTAGCAGTAGCAATTGCTTGAAGTTCTAAATCAATTTCTTCTTCTTCATCACTAGTAAGGGACTCTGATGCTTGTGTTCTTTCAGAATCCATGCGCTTGAGGTCTAACTTCTGGGGCCTACCAGAAGCATCACTTGTTATAAGCCCAGGTCTGGATTCATTTTGAAGAACATCTTTTTCATTCAAGGACACTCCATATTTCTCTCTACTGTACTGCATCTCTTGAATATCAGGAGACACTGCTGAAGATGAATTTTCTGTGGAAACTGGACTAATACTGGTATCAGCAGATTCTGTGTGCTCACTGATATCTTGGTCATCTCTTTTTGTATAATATGGGATTTCCTCTTGTTGGGAGCTATCTTCTGTATTACTAGAGTATACCTTTTTCAGAGGTAATCTTTCAGAGTTTCCTTCTACCTCTGCCCAAAGTGCTTCTCTGTCCATGGTGGTAAACTGGCTGGAAACAAGATTCCCTTCAGAACTACTTTCATTTGACTCTTTGGAATGAATGGATTCTTTGGAATAAGATCGATGTTCACTACTCAAATGGAGGAGCTCTGTAATCATAAAACAAATAAAAAAGAGAGAGAGAAAGAGATACATTAATGTATTGCTTCAGCTAACCTGTAAAGCATAAGATCAATACAATCAAATGAGTTATTTGCTTGCAACAACACTCCAACAAAAGACCTATAATTATGACGATCATGTATCTGTATAATGATACTGTTATTCCTGTATTAACACCTGTACACTGATATAGGAATACTCAGTAGTGTATCCTCACAGCTTTGAAACAGACTTCAAAGACGGTATAAAAATTGAAATACCCTACTCCTGCAGTAAACACTGAAAGTAAACAAATCTCAGTAAGTGCATCCACTAAGTGACATCCTTTATGGCCCAAACTGCCTGATGCCTGGTGCACAGTTTTTGACCAAAAAGGGTATCATGGGACCTTTCTGTAAAGCAATTTTTGAAAAAGGGTAAGCAGTCCAACATAAACTATCCTAACTGCCCTTACTTTCTTACTATGTATGTATATCAGAAAAAAAATCCCAGAAGCACAGCTGAACTTGAAAGAAAGATGAGCAAAGATAAATAATAATTTCACTTCAGATGTCTCCCTCAAAGATCGAATTGTAAGTACCTCTATAGGATAAAAGGCCAAACAATGGGGCAGGTTTCCAAGTGATCATTACAAACTCAGAGGTGCCATACAAGCAGATGCCAGTAAACACTTAAGCAAAAAGGCGTGAAAACTGAAGGAGGTGGTGTATCAATATTCATTAAAGATAAATACACCTCTAGATTGGTTAAACTGTATGATTCCCTGGAGATATTTCAGGTGTAATTAACTTTTGGTATGACACCTATTCAAAGTCATTGCCAGTTACAGGACCCCCTCCATGAATCAGGACACCCACTCTGCCTATTTGGATCTACAAGAGTCTATCCAGATACATCTGAACACCATGGTTTTGGGCAATTTCAACTACCCATCCATTGACTGGGTAAATTACTACTGCTCAAACTCACTTGTCCAAGGGTTTCTAGACTTCGTTAACTCCAATGCCCTGGACCAGCTGGTTGACACCCCCACAAGGGGTGCCAACATCCTGGATCTGGTGCTTACCAATATGGGGATCACAGTAGCACCCCCACTGTGAGGTCTTCCTACAACTCAGTCTCATTCGAAGTAACTCTCACATCTGACCCCCCCCCCCAGCAGCAACTAAACTAAAAAAAACTTCTCCAAAGCAGATTATAACCTCTTAAGAGAAGTTATACATAGCTTCACTGCACCACCCCTCTCAGATGAAACTGGCAAGTATGCAGAGTTCTACACCAATGCTTTATACAAACACTTGTTTTACTGCACTGACTCAACCATACCTGATAGGACTAAAACAAGATCCTCAAGGAAGAACAAACCTGCCTGATGGACAAGTGCCATTAACAGGCTTTACAATAAGAGAAAGAAATTGCTGTCTAAGATAAAGAGGGAGCGATCCCTAAACTGGAAACACTTCCTCCTCAGCTTAAACAAGCAAATATGTATCCAAATTAGGTTCCTCAACTAAGAACAGCCTTAGGTGTTCTTTAGTTACATCCGTAACCTAAAAGGAAAAGCTCAGATTTGTGCCGAACTGGTGGTTAATGTTACCACATATACCGAGCCTGTAGACATAGATAAACTGCTGGCAGACAGGTTCTGTGAAAACGTGCCCCAACCACATGTACCCCATGACATCCCTACCACCTGTCCCCTACTTTGTATCTGTAAAGAGCATGTTGTAAATGCCTTCTCTAAGGCCAAAAACAGAGCATCTATGGGACCTGATAACATCCCAGGTTGCATCCTACAAGGGGTCCAAGAAATATTAGCAACACCATTGGGTACTCTTTTCAATCATTGTCTAAGCATTGTCTTCATCCCAGCAGAATGGAAAATGACCACTGTTATTCCCTTGCATAAATGTGGTGCTCCCACTGACCCTGGGAACTACAGATTTATTAGCCTGACTAGTCTTATCTGTAAGGCCATGGAGCTAATCATCATGAACCTTATCAATAAAGATACATGTAATCTCCAAACAATTGACTCTACTCAGTTTGGATTTGTCAAAGGGAGATCATGACTGTTAAGCCTGGTGGACTTCTTCGAGACAGTCACCAAGGACCTGGACGAGGGGAAATCTGTGCATACAGCCTATCTATATTTAGGCAAGGTGTTTGACACTATCCCCCCACTCAGGCATCATTGACAAACTCATCCAGCTAGGTATCAGCTCTTATATCATTAAATGGGTCGCTAACTGGCTCGCTGATAGAACCCATATAGTCAAAATAGGGAAATCCACCTCCAACAGCAGACGTGTAACCAGTGGTGTTCCACAGGGATCAGTCCTGGGACCCCTACTGTTTGGAATCTATTTCTCCGAAGTAGAAGCAAAAACTAAAGGTCTGTGGCCGACAAAGTTTGCTGATGACTGCAAAATGGGAGCAGTCAAAGAATCTCCAAATGATGTCAACATCCTACAAGAGGGTCTTACACAAACAAATGACTGGTGCCAAAGTCATGGCCTTAAACTCAAAATAAAAAAATGTATTATCATTCCTTTCTGTAAGACCAATATTCCTGCTAACTACCACACCATTAGCAAAACCTTAAGTACGCACTAAGTGGTGAGAGAACAGGGAACACAGGTTGACAGCAACCTTAACTTTGACCACCATGTCTCCACAGTGGTAAGAAAGGCATTCTATATTGCTCATCTCATAAGAAAGGACCATTGCCTCCAGAAAAAAAGAAGTCCTGTGTGGATCATCTGAAATCACTGTCACTTTACTCGGTTTCATACAGACTACTCAGAGGCTATTTCTGCCTTGCATAAAAGGCAATCTCTGACCCTACTTTACTGGAAATGCTGCAGATCCTGAAGTCAAATGGTACATGGGTTACTTGTTTTAAAGACCCTAACCTGGTATGTGACATTAATAAAACCTACTGGAGGGACAGATTTGTCTACCAGAGGTTACCACACCTTTGGAACAGACTCCCACTTCAGGTCAAACACAGCACCTCATTGGCCCTCTTCAAATGCAATCTTGATGATTGGATGGGTAACCATAAATTCACACCAGGGGTTCCACCTGTGTCCCTCTTGGATGGGGCAATAGGTGCGGATCGTGGAAAAAGGGTAGAACTTGGTTAGGCTTGAAAGAGCCCTAGGGCCATTAGCCTAGTGACTTCCTATGATCGTATAAAAATGCCCTGTGGCTTTATCATTTGGTATGTTAAAGTGTACAGTAAAGGAATGTACAAAAACTGAGGTAGCCATAATACAAATATTGTCAAAAGACATTGTTAGATATATATTTAGACATTGTTAGATATATATTTAGACATATATACTTCTGTTTAATAGACTATATATATATATATATATATATATATATATATATATATATATATATATATATATATATATAAATAATAGTGCATATACACTTCTGTTTGCTAGTTAGATGCATATACACTTCTGTTTGCTATAATATATATAGGAAACTATAGTCAGATGCATAACAGGGTTAAACTGTTATTAGCTAAGAATCAAATAAAATGGCATTCATCTGTAATGTGACATGAATGTTCAGGGTCTGATACAGCTTGAAGAAGAATGTTGATATGAATAACTCATTTAAAGGAACAGTGTCTGGTACAAGCTTCAAGGAAAATTACAGATAAGGAATTCCTGAGACGCAGGTGCAAGGAAGGAAAACGCCTACCGGGATGGAGGCAATGAAGACTTACTGAACTGTCACGTAATTCACCTTGAAACAGAACACAAAGTAGCTTAACATCAGACTGTATGACATCAGAAAATACCACAGTAACAAACTGCAAATTCCAAAGGTATTAAACAACGACATACTGTTCTCATGAACAAGATCCAGATGGTACAGAAAAACATATAAAAAGGATATTAAAAGTGTATAATGTTAGATCTGAGTACTGGAGATCGTTATCCATATTATATGAAAATGTTTAAATTTAATCTTAATTTTTTATTTTTAATTTTTATTATTTTTTATTTTTTAGTTACATTTAAATTTAAGTTTTAGTACAGTTTTTCAAACATAGGTATAATCGTGACAAAGCAAAAGGCTCCAACGCATTGCTAGAGGTTAGGAATGGCACATATGAACAAGTAGCTGGTTAATAAAAAGGAACTAAATAAGAGAAATGGGATGCTTCCAACCAGGTCCATCTTCACCTTGTAGGCCTACTAAGGCCACACCCCCAACTAGTCACTTCTCATTGGACATCTCTAAACCACACCCCCTCCACAGTAGCATAAAAGCAGCACAGCAATAGCTCTCAGGTCATTCTGACCAGCGCTTGGGGAGCGCACAAATAGTCCTTTTTAGGGCTCACACATAGCAAAAGAACCGAAGATCTGTTCAAGAAGAAGGACAACGGAGATTGACACCACCGCGGAACACCGAAGGACACAACAGCAGCTCTTCCCAGAGCCCATTGTGTCCATACACAAAACAGCTCTTTTCAGAGCTCACGTGGATCTGCACCTTATACCAAACAGCTCTTCTCCGAGCTCACAGCACACCAAACAGCTCTTCTCAGAGCTCACAGAGATCTGTAAAAGCTCTGGTAAGAGCAACCAGAGACACATTGAAGAATAAAACAAAAAAGTTCTTATTAGAGCTACCACCAACACCTGAACGGGCATTCAAAACATAAATCGGCCCTTCTCAGAGCTCACAGAAATCTGTATCAGCTTCGGTAAGACCAGCCGGAGGCACAGACACAGCTTCGGTGAACCAAACAAAACAGTCCATTTTAGAACTACCGCATCTGCCCGAAAGGGCATTCTAAACACAAAACAGCTCTTTTCAGAGCTCATAGAGATCTGTAACAGCTCTATATAGAGCTCCAGCTGCCCACAGGGCTAAGACCGCTCTTTTTAGAGCTAGCTCCATCACCGACTACACGTAGAAATCTGTTCACCATTTAGGATCAAGAGTGAAAGGCTTTGTAAAATTGGTTATTCCTTCCCTCCAGGCAGGCATCACTCAGGATCGAAAACCCAAGAGGTCCACACCTATTTTTCTGGTTATATTATATGAAAAGCAAACCTGAGACAGTAAACTCTGCAAACTGTACAGTACTGTTCATGTGGACTGTTAGACAGACAAGTTATATTAATAGCACTGCGCAAAGTTTAAAAGGTTAATAGTCTGCAAAGTTTATGTGTGTGATGATCAGACACTGGTTTTCTACAAGGCATGCAGCATTCAGCACAGTCATCTGCACGTCTGCATTAAATAACTTTTCAATGGCGAGCCTTGCCTGTATTCAATCACAGGGGAATGGTGTCTGTGCCCTGTATAAGGTCACTTCAGTAAAAGTGCAGTAACTAACATTTATGTATGTGATTGAGTCCTGAATAGGAACACTTCAATTTCAACAGTTTACAGCAGTACAGTTCCTCAGACATCTGAATCCAGAGTAGGACTGCCGTGCAGGAAGCAAGCAGTGCCATAAATTCTCCAGGTTGGCGAAATCTCACATTCGAACCTGCAACTGCCAGCTTTGTTTCACCAGCTTTTCAAGTAACTACTGAAGTTTTCAAGCCATCTACAGTAAGCACAGCATGACCAACTGTCTCTGTGGACTTTTGTAAGAAAATGTCTGTGTGTTTCATGACAGCATGGATGCCGTTATGGATAAGGAGGGTAGTAAACACAGTACTGTGTCAATTTTAGACTACAGAAGTTGTATAAACAGCATATTAGCAAATGTAAAACCTTATTACGGCAAGTTCACAGTCAGGAATTATGTAAATGCTTTATGTTTGACTGGTATCTTAAACAGAAACATGATTGGTATGACAGTATTACATCCCTCATCAGGCCCATAATTGAGTACAATGCCCCTTTTGGGATGTACCTTACCAGACACCTGCAGCAAATGGAAAGACCCCAAAAGTTCCTCACCAAGAGGATCAAAGGGCTCAAACAGATGCCATATGCTGCCCGGTTAAAGAAACTCCAGCTCTACTCAGTGGCATACCGCCTGTTCAGAGGCGATCTGTGCCTGACGTATAAAGCCATGTCCAACCCGGAATTAATGGACATGCTGCACCTCAGAAAATCCAAATCCCATCGAGCTACGCGCTCGAGAGACTTGAACCTCAGCACTGAAATAAATAGGACATGCTGGAGGGACAGATTCATAACCCAGAGGCTCCCTTCACTCTGGATTAAAATCTCAGTCCAGGTTAGGCAGAGTCCCTCATTGACTCTCTTCAAGAGGAATCTTGATGAGTAGATGGGAGATCGTAGGTTTACCCCGGGTATCACTTCTGTGTCACTGTTAGACAGAGGCACAGTATACTAACCTCGAAAAAGGGCATAGCACAATAAATTTAAAATGGGTGGCGAAAACCAAACACATTCTGGCTAGGCTTATAAATGCCCTAGGGCAGATAGCCTAGTATGAACCTATGAACCTAAGTAAATGTTTATTGTGCAAGTCATATGAAACTGCTTTCTGTGTGCAATGTCATAAAAGTACAGTTCAGATCATTGTTAATGGTGATAAGGGTCATACACTTGCATTATTTCTAAATGTTAAACAGCTGTGTCCTGTCACCACATGTAAAATGTTAATTTCCGAGTTACAACAGCAGTCAAATCAGTGATTGACAGAATCTCCTGTAAATCTTGCTAGACAAAAGTGGAAAACCACCATACAGAACAAAACAGATAAGGACAAAGATGAGGTTCATGGTGAACTGACAGAAAAATTTAATAAACTTCTAAAAGACAGACAAAATAAGTTCAGTAAGTTTAAACGACATATGCAAACACTTTTTCAGAAGTGCATAAGAGCTTTAGAGTCAGCAGAACAGAATACTGAGAAATATCAGACAGCCCATGCAGAATCACAAGACAAAAAGAAACTTAGTTAAGAGTTAAAGAGAGAAATTCCAAATCTTACCTAGCAGGTAGGTGCACTAATAAAAATTTTTTTATGACATTCTACTCTAAGTTTAGTAAATGGTTACGCGTACATGTCAGGATCTAATGTAACTTTCATTCAGTTAAATCAAAACATTTATCAGTTAAACAGTAACAGTAAACATATGACACTGTTCTCATAGCATACACACAGGGGCAGCCTCTCATAACTAAGTTGTTAAATAATTTCAAAATCACCATTTCAAATAACAGAACAGTTCTAGGGCATAGAAATGAAATGAGAGTAATTAAAATCAGTAAAGCCATGCGGTCACAAAACCGACATGCATGTATTTTATTTTCACCTAAAGTGCATCTGTTTAATATGCACAAGAGCAAAAGGCAGAAAACAGCAAATGTAAATATATCTGTTTTAAGCATGTATTAGTTAAGCCAATATCTCTTTTGTTTCTTACAATATTTTGTAATTGTATAATAGCATCAAAAATAGCAGAGACTCCAGCAAAAAAAGTATTCAAAACAATGTTACTAATATAAATTTATATTGGGTAAATACTACAAATAAAACCCAAGTTTAAAATGTATGCATAGTTATGCAAATTACAAATATTTATTATAATTCTAAGTGTTTTACAACTGTATTCTATTATCAAGTTGCAAGTATATTAACAAGTGACTGAAGGTAAAGAAAGTGCTGAAGGGGTTAAGGGATGTACTATGGTCTACAGAGTCTGGAATGCCCAAGAAGAAACAAAAAGTAAGAGATTTTGTTTTATGTGAGCTCAGATCTTCCCAGGCTGGAATGGGTAGTTACAAGGAATGTTGGAGAAATAAAATGCTACTGGCACTGAAATTTACAAAGTCAAAAACAAGACTGGTTGCCAGGCCAGGTGGCTTGCATTCTTCTAAAACATCATTGTTACTAATACATAACTGTTAAGTATTAGAGTATAACACTAAGCAAAAAACAAATGAGTCTATAGAAACCCCTATTTGGTTATTGTAATAAAATGTCACAAATGTGCATATATGTCATTAATAATCTGTTTGCAGGTAAATACTAAAAGAAAAAAGCTCAATTACACAGAGTACAGCCAGTAAATAGGCCATGGTATGCAGTTTAAATAAATTATGCAGATCCCTTGACAACAAAAGGGGAGGGTACAGATACCTACTAGTAATAGTGGATATCTTTTCAATTCTCACAGCATGAAGCAAATAAACAATAGTGCAATAAAATGCTTTATACTACAGGGGGAAAGGGCACAATTTCCATTTTACACTGACTGTTTAAACAGTACTGCAGAAGGGACTAAAATAAAGGTACACAAAAAAACATGTCGGTCTGTGTTAATAATTCAGTAATTATTAAAAGACAACCTTGCCTTTTTATTGTCATTAAGTGATTAGGGTATCATCAACATGTACAGTAGTGAGACAAAAATATCAGAAATACATTTTAATGTTTCAGTAATGTTTAATTAGCAGGCTTCAGTTTAATACTAAGTTTGTAAACTGGACTTCGTGTACATTACAGCCTATGTATGTACAAATGCAAAAACATTCTGTACAAGCAAGCATATGTTGTACAATAAATGGTTTAATATGTAAACAGCATTCGTCAGTGTATAAACATGTTTTCTACAACACTCTGTAAATCTGTGTAAATAGACAATTTTGCTGTCAAGTTTTAAACTGTTCACATAAATTGCTCAATTCATTTGTATGTATAGTAACAAGTCAAAGCTTAACATTTATGACACGTGTTTATTTAAAAAAACAAGGCTGCAGTGCCTTTGCAGTAATATCCACAAGTATTGCCAATATTTTCACTTAAATCACTGTATAAAGCATCACTGTATAAAGTTATATTCAGCAATTGCAAAATACAGTTCATAACTGGTAAAACATTTTTTACAGAATGGTCTTCAAAAGATAAAGTTGTTAAATTAAATAATACATCCAATTCTAATAGTAAAGCCTGTTATCATTGTGCTAACAATATGGAATTGTGTGTTAACTTGCTGTATCAAAAGAAAACTAAAAGTTTTGTTTCCCAATGTGTTTTTAGTTAACAGCAATGAACATTATAACCTAACCAAAGAGTATATACCAATGTAGACTGTTTTGTATTTTAAAACAAAAAAGGCAAAACTGTTAGATATATATTTAGATATATATTTCTGTTTAGTAGAATATATATATATATATATATATATATATGCATATATATATATATATATATATATATATATATATATATATATAGTAAAAATAATAGTACATGTATACACTTATGTTTGCTATAAAATATATAGGAAACTATAGTCAGTTAGATGCATAAACATTTTGGTTTGCTAGCATACATATATTAAAGGGCTAAACTGTTATTAGCCAAGAATCAAATAAAGCAGCATTCATCTGTAATGTAACATGAATGTTCAGGGTCTGATACAGCTTGAAGAAGAATGTTGATAAGAATAACTCTTTTAAAGGAACAGTGTCTGGTACAAGCTTCAAGGAAAATTACAGATAAGGAATTCCTGAGATGCAGGTGCAAGGAAGCAAAATTCCCTACTGGGATGGAGACGAGGAAGACTTACTGAACTGTCATGTAATATGTAATTCACCTTGAAACAGAACACAAAGTACCTTAACAACAGACTACATGACATCAGAAAATACCAAAGTAACAAACTGCTAATTCCAAAGGTATTAAATAATATACTGTTCTCATGAACAAGATCCAGATGGTACAGAAAAACATATAAAAAGGACATTAAAAATGTATGATGTTGGATCTGATTTCTTGTTAGATCTGTGTACTGGAGATCATCATCTGTATTGTATGAAAAGCAAATATGAGACAGTAAACTCTGCAAACTGTACAGTATTGTATGTGTGGTCTGCTATGCAGACAAGTTATATTAATAGTACTGCACAAAGTTTAAAAGGGTAAGAGTCTGCAAAGTTTATGTGCGCAGTGATCAGACTTGGTTTTCTACAAGGCACGCAGCATTTAGCACAGACCTCTGCATGTCTGCATTAAATAACTTTTCAGACATGTTCCCAAAAAAAAAGTACTACAGCCAGCTGGCCCAATTTGCAAGAAGTCCTTAACTTTACAAGGAAAAACAGGAATCTGTTGTGATCTTCCAAGAAAAAAAAAGGTTACCTATTTATTTATTTTTTGTTAACCAGGTTAGTCCCACTGGGCATGTAGCCTCTTTTCAGGGGTGACTCAAGGTGGTATTTATTTTAGGAGACATTTGGCAAGGGCATTGGGGAACTTACCCTACTCATCACTGTTACAAAGTGGTAGCCATTTTGCCTCCCTGTTTCCATTCCAGGCAGGGAGGCAGCCTAGAGAAACAGGGAGGCAGATGCAGAGGTGAGAGAAATGGTGGAAAAAGCAAATATTTAGACTGGACAATGTGTGCAGGATTCTAAGGAGATGTCTGAAAGAAATCTGTTTGATGGAGATAAGCCAGCAAATGACAAGATATATAATTACAACCCTGCAGTCAGGAGGGTTACAGGATGATTTACTTAAAGAAATGCTGATGCATTGTGAGCCAGAAAATGAAGGATATGTTTCCTGTGGGAACATTATGGAAAAATACAAAAGGATGATGCAGAGACAATCCTGAAAAATAGTGGTGAAATGAAAAAGAAAACATATGCAGATAAAGAAGGCAGAAGAAAAATGAAAAGTATGTGGTAAGGATTCAAGGTAAAGAAGACAAAGAAATGAACAGGTAGAAATCTTTATATGATAAAAACATTTAACAGGGAAACAAAAAAGAAAATTCATGTACAATTTTGAACACAGGCAGAAAGAAAGACTATGAAAGGACATTTGAAAACTTTACATAAGGAAATAGTGGACACTGCAAACGTTTCTGACAAACAGGGGTTATGGACTGGTGGCTGGGATTATAATCCTGTGTTAAAAATAGAAAGAGAAACAATATATACATATACCAATCATGATAAATGTGGAGGGGAATGGGGTGTCATAAAATACTGGGGAGAACCGAAAATATGCTTTGTTGTGAAAAAGAGGGCTATCTAATAAGTAATTGTGACAAAGAAAATGTTATATTTATGGGAAATGAGACATCATGCAAAAATGTGACTAGAAATGTTATAAATGTAACATTTTATGAATGGATTGCAAAAAAATAAAAACAGTAAGGAAAAAGAAAAAAGAAAGGAAAAAGAAAAAAGAAAAGAAAATGAACAAAGAGAAGAAATATTAGAAAACGTTAGAGAAGAAAAAATAATAAAGACATAGATGGTTCTGAAGTACGTGATGTAGAAGACAAATTGCAGTAAAAGAAAGAAAAAATAATTCTGTTAGTGAAAGGGTAAAGACAGAAAAAAAATAAAGGGAAAAGTAGAAAAGGAAAAAAAAGAAAAGAAATGGATGAAAAAGAATGGGGTTGGTATAATGATTAAGGTGTTTAACTCACAGACACAAAGTACAATGTTGGATTTTCACCTTTGGGAAGGAAAACTGGGCAGACTCAGAGTGGCCTATTAAGAAAGCTAGCCAATCAATTCACTATGAACTTATGAAACCTTGAATCTAAGGAAAATGGAAAATGAAAGTTTTAGAGAGTTTTCTGTATATGTGAATAGAATTAAAAATATAGTAAGAAGGAAAGGGATTTGAGAGTGGTACAATACATGTGACACAGATGTAATTATATTAGAAGACACAAGATTTTTAATGAATGAAGAAAGATTACCAACACAGAAACTATGGGAAGGAAAGATAATCTGGAATTTCAGAAATGAGAGATGTTCTAGAGGGTCTAGGATACATGGCCGAAAATCCATTTGGCCGAAAATTTGTTACATATGGTCCAACTCGCCAAAAATCCATTTGGCTGAAAATCCATTTGGCCGAAAACACTAATGACAGTGTATATGCCCTGTTCCCCACTGTAGTGTGATCGCAAAGTGAGAATAATAAAGTAGTGGGTGTGTGGGGGGCACAGCCTCCCACCCAGTTCAGTTTAAAATGTCTGCCATTATTTAACATTGTGTAATTGCTATTCATACTATGAGGAAGTAGTTTTAAACCTAAATAGTTGGGGGGCTTCACCCCCCACTTTAATATTCTCACTCCGAGATGGCACTACAGTGGGGAACAGGGCATATACACTTTCATTACTGTTTTTGACCAAATGGATTTTCGGTGATTTGGACCCTATGTCAGATATTTTCGTCCAAATGGATTTTCGGCGATTTGGACCCTATGTCAGATATTTTCGGCCAAATGGATTTTTGGACATATATCCTAGACCCGTTCTAGAATGGCCACATTCTGTACAAATACAATAAAGATATTAATTACATTGTAGATTTAAAATGAAAAGAGCAAGTATATAGAATTATAATGTCATAAGGTTATATTTATTGTAAAGAAAGGTAAAAGGTTATTTTATCAGATTTTAGACTATGTAGCAACACATATGTATATTATAACAACAGAAGACTTTAACTGTGACTTAAGAGGCTAGAATAAAAAGAAAGGAATGATAGAAGAAAAATGACAGAAGTTATAAAATGTGGTAAATTAAAACTTGGGGGCAAAAATTCATGGACTTACAAAAGGGGTATATATATATATAGAACCGAAATAGATTATTTTGTAGTATCAGAAGGTTTAGTTATAGAAAGGGAGTTAATTAAAACATGATTTTCTGATCTTGCAATATGGCTAGGTAAACAAGGAATGTATAAACATAGGAAAAGGAATAAAAAGGATAAATGAGAAAGCATGAAATGAAGAAGGAACAAGGTTAGCAATACAGTCATGGAAAGATCATCAACTTTGAGAACATTTCATAAAAACTGGACTGAATGGTAGATGATACTTAAGAAAAAATATAAAAATTTTTTTTTTACAGTGGCAATATGATGTAAGGAAAGCAAAGAAAGAAAAATATAAAAGAATATATAACGATGCAATGGAAATTTAGAATATAATGATACAAAGTACTTTAACAAAGAAAAATAATTATATGAAAGAAATGAAGAAAACTATAAGAATTGTTATATAAGCAAAGATATTTTTACAAGGAAAAAGAGAAGTATTGAGGTACTTAAATAGATTGATAAAGGAAGATGGCAGTGTAATGACAGAAATAGAAAATGTAAAAGGAGAAATAGAAAGAACTCAGGAAAATATTATAAATAGTTTAGTACTGTATATACAAGAAATGTTTAAAGAAAAAAAGGTGGTGAAAAAAAACATGAAAAGTAACAAAGTTAACAGGAAAAGAAAATAAAGAGTTGGAAAAGGAGATTTCTTTAAAAGACAATTAAAAAACTGGAGACAGTATTGAATAATAATGATACTGGAGACAGATAGCATTAAATAAGAATGATAAGATCATTAAGAAAATAATACAAAAGAGATTTGAAAGTAAAATGGAAAATATTACAGAAGATAGTATATATAGTATAAATGGGAAGGGTTGTCAAGAATTATTAATGATAGAGAAACTGTGGATGATATTATGAATGGAAAAAAGAAGCGAAAATCATGATAGGAGACATTTATAAGGCATTTGATACATTTGGATATGAAACCTTATGGGAAATAATGAAAGAATATAATATAAGTTAGGAAGTTATGTATTTCAGCATATAGTAATAAAGTAAAAATACTTGTAAATGCACTGTATGAATTTTTTCTGGTTCTTTTCTCCCCGGGCCACCACTGAAAATGGGCTCTTCTTGGCCCAGTGGATTTTCCTGATCATCAAACTGAAATAAATAAATGGCTGGTTAAGCCAAAAGGTACATATGAAGATAAGTGTAAGACAGGGATGTTCAATGAGTTCTATACTCTTTGCATTATTTAATTAATTAATTTATTTAACATTTTTTAACTGGGAAAGTCTGACTTGGAACAAAGCCAATTTTCAGCAGAGACCCAGGGAGAAATCCTCCAGATGCATGTCTTTGTAACATGGGAGGAAACCAAAGGCACCCGAAGGAAACACACATGAACACAGGGAGGACATGCAGACTCCACACAGATGGTACCCCAGCCGAGAATCCAACCAGAGAACCTCTTGCTGTGGGGTGACAGCGCTACTGCTGCACCACTGAACTGTCCAAATTAGTTATAAATGTGACATTATGTGAAATAAATCACAAAATGAAGGAGTTGGGATAAATAATACTTGAAGGGTTAAGAATTCCAGTTCTGTTAACATATGCAGATGACATTATAACAATTACAAAATAATAAAAGAAGTAATACTTTTCACAAATGAGAGTCTAGACGTGATAGGGATGACTTTAAATAAATAAAAAGTAAAGGTTTAGGTGAAATATTTGTGTTAGGTATAACATTTGAGAATAAGAATTCAGTAGAAATCAATGTGAAAAACTACAGAATAAGCAAAACAAATCTGCTTTTTCTGGAGAACATGTAAATTATCATTCAGAAAAAGGCTTATTTGATAAGGTAAGTACTGATGGGCATAACAGCATACTTAGCAACTATATTTATGCTGTCAATAATATTTTAAAATGAATTACTGTAGATATATTTTTTTCATTTATATGAGGTTCTAGATTAAACCCAGTAAAAATAGGAGCTTTGTATGTAAACAACAAGGAAGGTTTAGGGCTAATTAACCTAGTAATGTATTCTGCTTCATTAAATTTGCACAGAATGTTAAAAAGTGGGTAAATGAAAAAGTTGACAGATTAGTAGTAAAATTATATAAATATAAGTATAATACATTTGGGGGTATGCTAAAAAAGACTATATGAAATAAAATGTTACCAAGAAAAATATTTTTTGTGGAAAATAAAAATTGATGCTATAGAAAAAGATAGAAAAGTGTGGTACAAGAATGCAATTATAAAACATTCCTACTTAAAACCTTGGGAAAATCTAACAGATGAAAAAAATTAAAGCTATAAAAATAAGAAGAAAATGGTGTACTCAGAAAGTAGAATGTCAAGATTTTTAATGGAGACTGGTAATAAATTGTCAGTAAAAGGAAAAATGCCCTATAAAAAATAAAAGTGACAGAATATGTTTACATTTTAAGAAGAAGACGTAACTATGGGACATGTCATTTTGAAATGTAAAAGAATAAAAAATGATGTGAAAAACTGTGTAAAGAAGATTTTTAGAAGATATAAAAGTGGATAAAATAAAAAAAATGATATGATTAAATAAGGATATTAACAAAATGGAAGTAAAGAATATGTTAAAAAAATAGATAATAAGTTATTTTATGTTACAATAAAATCTCCATATTTGCTACCAAAGCCAAATCTTCCTCTCATCACTGTTCCTCCCTTCACTCATTAAACTGGCTTGAACTCCATAACCAACTTGACTTTCTCCAAATCACGACTGCCTATAGACTACTATTCCAACCTACCAAGTGTCCTGCACTTTCCAGTATCCTCCAACTCCCCATAGAACACTTAGATCTACCCACCAAAACCTAATCACCATCCACAAACCCAAGCACTCAGCTGGTCAACTTCTGCTTTCCTTCACCTTAGCCAAAAAATGGAATGCTCTTCCCTCCACTCTTAGGACCTGCGATAACCTCGAAAACTTTACAACTCTTCTTCATTCTCACCTTTACTCAAACAGGAAATGCAACTGTACTCTTCACCCTATACCTCTCAAGGTCTCCTCCAATTTTACTCATGGCTAACCTCTCACCTAGCTAACCTTGCTCATTTGTATTATGTACAAATAACTATACTGTAAAATCTACCCTCAAGGCCTTTTGCCTTTTTTTTATACCTTAACTGAATTGTAATTGTTTGTTTATTTATGAATGCTACTTGTTTATTTGTCAGTAATGCAAAGTTTCTTAGTAATTATTCATGTAGCTATGTATTGTTGGAGCTTTTCTCCCCGGGCCTCCACTAAAAACGGGCTCCCCGAGCCCAGTGGACCTCCCCAGTCATCAAACTGGAATAAATAAATAATAATAAATAAATAAATATGGGTTATGTGAAATGAAACAATAAATGAAATTATGCTTAATGGCAAATGGATTTTTGCAATGAGATTAAGTAAAATCAGATAGTGATTATGGAAAAAGGAGTGGAGTCTGATAGGGATGAACATTCAGTATGATTGTAAAGGAAATTATGAATACATGTAAACAGGTTTGTATATCTATATATTTGTACAAGTAAATATGTTGTAAATAAGAGTTCTTTTGTATATACATAAAGGACCCCTACTCTTTTCAACAGGTGCCATGGGATCTTTGACATCCAACTGCACTACCACCAACTCAAGCCTTGGTTTAATGTCTCATCTGAAGGACAGCACACTCAGGAGTGCAGTACCTAACTTAAGCTGCACTGCAATGTCAGCAATTGATATTCTTGGTGTGGGAATTGAACTCACAGCTTTTTGCACCAAATCCAAATGTGATACCTGCTGTGCCACTGGCACTGCTTACATGTAGAAAAGCTAAAGCTTCTACTACATTTTTTCAAATGTCAATTCTATGAAGCTTCAGCTGGATAAAGCAAGCCAGTTGAAGATTCAACTCAACCAATCTCAGAAAAAAAAACCTTTTTTTCATAGCCTCCTTACTTATACAGCCTAACTCCATTGCTGCACAACTGTAGAGAAAAAAAAAGGAAAGCACACACAAAGAAAGGAATCACTACTGGCGTACAAACAGAAACCACACAGACAATGCTAATGAGTTTGAACCTCATCTACTTTACACTTGACAATGACTAGGGTAATGAAAGCATTGAAGTGGACTCTGAAGACTTAAGTATGTGATTATACTGGCAGTATTTCATAAAAGAAACCAAACACAGAGGTAGGAACACTATGTATCTAACAGACTACATATAAGTAGCAATTTCATCGTTTAAAGTTTTCTGATTATATACATCAATATAATGATTTAAAAGGTTAATTATTAATGTCTAGAGTTGCCAATTAATTTCTGAAGCCAACCAGACAAACAGAAGTTGGCCATTAGTGTTCAGTGTTCTACCTCAGTTAACAAATGTAAATATATGAATAAATTAAATAAAAAATACATCTTGTAGGTAGTAGAGACATAGCAATAACATATTTTAAAAGCATTACACATTGCCACATTAAGGAAATAAGGAAGTTACTTTGTGAAGGAAGTGTACTTCATAATGTTTCTGATATAACTGGGAGAGCTGGTCCAAAGTGTTGGGGTTAGACTGGAAAAGCAGGCAGTCACAGTGGCTAAGGTTAAATCTGGGACTAAAGAGGACCCTGGCACTACTGGAATGTGATCTCAGTGCATATTGTACACTACTGATAATTAATTTGCTAAAAGAGGGCACTTTTCTTACAGGCATAAGTTGAATTAGTCGATAAAGAAGTTATGTAGATTAAAGTGAAGCAGGGAACCACTGGAATGGGGGGGGGGGGGAGAAGAGAGATGCAGCAGTGTTCTCAAGGGTTTGCAAGGAAAATGAAAAAAAATCTGATTGGTAGTGATTACAATCCATCTGCTATATAAGGTAAGATCTAGGGTAAAGTGCAGGTGATATTATTTTAATTTGCTGAATAAAAATACTCAGCAATGCAGACGAAGGCATCAGGTATGGATATAGCCTATTAACTCTTCAGCATAACCTTAGTTTATAAATATCTTCATTTGTTAGGTACAAAATATGTTGAGTGCATGACATGTAAAATCAAATTCTCATTCTTGAATTGCAGACCTTGTTCTGTTATGCTACATTGTGAGTTCTTGAACATAAGAATGGTCATTCGAAATAGTCTTTGATATGCACCAAAACAAGAGTGCTGATTTTGAGGAATACATCTGCATCTTTTGCAGTGCAGATATCATTATTCAACTTATCCTGAACTTTTTGTGCAATGGGGTGCAATGGGATACAATGGAGATGTAGGCAAGTTCCGAAATAAAAATAAAGAAATCATTACATTGCGCATGGTAATTTTGCTGGCTATAGAATTAAACTTTTTAAACTTCTGAACCCAGTTTGTCTCCAACTTCTCCATTAAATTTTATAAATTCTTTCTACAAGTATCATCCCTCTCTCAGCCTAACACCAAACATAAATACTTTGGGTGATCCTTTTCCAATATCCCAAAGGAGCTACTACCCCATCCTCCTTTTGACGTATATGTACCGAATCAGTTTTCTTTATTGCATCCCAGCTCTGATGCGTTTTTTAATTTCTGAACAACCTTCAAAATCTCTGGTAATGCCTCATCTATGCTATCACTTATTGAGAGACAATTATCTGCAAACATATAAAATCCACTCACAATGTATTCTGCCTGTTGAAAAGTCAACAATAAATTCTTACTTGTGTTGCCAACTAATCCATAACTTATTATAAAATGGGATAGAGGGACATCCATGCACTTATGTGACTCATACCTGCACTCTAAATCTAGGTATCTTATATAATATTTTAATCCAATTAATACATTTCGCTCCATTACCCTGACTATCAACACTCAACAAAAATTTCTTTTTCACAGAATCATTGTAACTAACTCCACAACACAAAACTAAATAAAATACCACAAAAAGAGGATGCTGAGTAAAGGGATAACCTTCATTTATTGTCCAAATTAAGTGCTTTCATCCACAGTACAAGAACTTCATCAGAATGACACAAATACAACCACCATAGTTTATATAAAAAACAGATAATCACATGATACACCCTCCAGTCAATTAACTAATTAAACAAGTCTCGTAGGTTCATAGGTGTGTACTAGGCTAATGGCCCTGGAGCCTTTACAAGCCTAGCTCATAGAAGTGCCCCGGCATCATGCCACATGACGTTAGTTCCCAGTGCCTCTATCAAGTACAGCCACTGGAGTGATCCCTGTTTTTAAAGCACAGTGACACTTATAAACATAAGAAAAATACATATTTAAACCTCAAAAGAAAGTATGTATATAGGTGTAAATAAAATAACCTCCACATAAAATATAACTCTGTTAAAAAATATATGTATATATGTTTTGTATACATATGTGTATATACAATGTGTCTATATATACACTTATAGAGTCTATATTATAACAGCGAAGTCTGAAAACCTTGAATGTTATAACGTCAAACTCAAAACAGCAAAGCTGCAGAACATTGAATTCTTTCACAGGGAAAGAATTCGGTGGGCCGTTTCTGCGGCTTCACTGTTTACTTCAGTGTGGTGCGAAGGTTACGGACGGGGTTAAGGTAAGTGTGCGATACTGAGGGACCTTAGGGTTAGGGAGCGGGTTAAGGTAAGTGGATAGGTAGTACTGTATGTATGGATTAGTGCAGGGTTACAGGTAGGGTATTGTAATGTGTATGTGTGTGTGTATTATGTAGTTTGTTTAGGAATAGGTGCTTAGGGTTACTGTGCGATAGTTACAGACCTTAGGGTTAGGGAGCAGGTTAAGGTAAGGGGATAGCTAGTACTGTATGTATGGTTTAGTGTAGGGTATTGTAAAGTGTATGTGTGTGTATTATTTAGTTTGTTTAGGTTTAGCTGGTTAGGGTTAGTGTGCGATAGTTACGGACCTTAGGGTTAGGGAGCAAGTTAAGGTAAGTGGATAGGTAGTAGTGTATGTATGGTTTAGGGTAGGGTGTCTTAAAGTGTATGTGTATGGATTATTAAGTTTTGGTGTGCTTGTGTTGTGTGTGTGTTTCTCGGAACAGCAAATTTTTTCCCAGGGAAAAATTTGCTGTTCTGAGCATTCGATGTTACCACATTTCGAGATTCCAAGTTCGAGCTTATGGTGTTCGATGTTTTAGAATTTCGATGATGTGATATACACCCCACTTATATACTATAGCCCTATTGCATTCATTTTGCTGTACAATAAATATTAAATATATTTCTGTCTTTATACATAAAAGGATAAATTAGCACTGCTTAAAAAATATCATTTCAACTCAAAGTTCTAAAAATAAATCAACAGGACCACCCCTTGATCCCAAATCAACTTGGTCTATAGCCATAAATTTAAATGAGTGCGTGGGATTCCTATTCATATGTTTGGCCACGGCATTCAACTCATCCCCTTTCTGTATGTCGTATATATGTTGATATATTCTGTCCCTGAAAGCTCTCTTAGTTTTCCCTATGTAAAAGCTTTCACAGGACTGACATTTTCCTACATAAACTACCCATTTACTGTAACAATACAATTTTTGTCTTGGCTTAATGACCCCAAAATTCCAAACATTGACCTCCTGCCCATCCAGGGCATATTTACATTGTCGGCACTGTCCGTATTTGGCCATGCCAAAAATACCTGGGTCATGTCCAGTTCTTTCCACCAGGGTTTTAAAGCACCTATCTTTCGTGTATACAACTATAGGTTTTAGACCAACTTTATCAAAATGGTCTTGCTGAATACCAAAAATGCTCCAGTTTTTTTAATAATATGACAAATGCTTTCAAAATGTAGGTTGTATGTTAAAATCAACCCTTTTTGAAAGTTTCCCTCCTACTGTTTAGTCCCACCCCATCAGGACTTTCACCTCGAGTCGGGGAAACCAGGGCATAAGGTGTGATGTTCGACCCTAACAAAGCAATAAAGTGGCCACTTATTCTTTTCCTCACCACTTCATTAAATATGTTATTTAAAAAGGTCTCAGGATAACCTCTCCTTTTGAACATTACCTTTAATGTAAGTATCTCGTTGGAGAACTGGTTCTCGTTACTCACCATTCTGGTCAACCTTACACACTGCTCCTTCACGAGAGATTTCTTCTGATGAAGGGGATACCAGCTATCAAAATGGAGAAAGGAAATGGAATATCTATATTTTCTATACAGAGTGGATTCAGACTTCCTCTCTCCCCTATCTTTGGTAAAGGTGACATCTAAATAGTTCACCTTGTCATGGTTGACCTCCACTGTAAACTTGAAAAAGCTTGTGCTAACATTTAGAAAGGGAAAAATTGATTTAAACACTGCCTGGAATCTGTCCAAAAAATAATAATGTCATCCAGGAACCTCCCATAAAGGGACCAACTATTGGCAAATTCTGAGGTAAATACTGTCTGTTGCTCCCACCGTGCCAGGACAATATTGGTGAAGATTGGGGAGCATGCAGCACCCATGGCCACCCCTTTCTTCAGCTTAAAACACTGATCTTCAAAGGTTAAAAAATGTTTTTCTAAGACCACTTCCATAAAGGTTTGTAAAGTTAAAATCTTGGTGTGATCAAACCTTGAATTCCCACATAGGAACTCATAAAACACTTCCATCCCTTCAACATGAGGGATGACGGAAAAATATCTTGTACATCAATGGTGACAAATAAGTTGTCTTAATATAATTCATTATTGACCCTGAACAAGAAGTCCCAAGAATCCTTGTACAGGTACCTGTGCCTCGTTAACACTCCTTTTAGCTGTTGATCTAGATATTTTGCTATGAAGAAGGTTTTAGAAACCTTGACATCCACAATGGGGCTTAGTGTGGGATCGAAAATTTGAGATGCCAAAAATGGTGGGTGTCCTAGGGGAAGTAGTCTTTAAAAAATCTAGTTCTAACTCGTCAATTTTATGATTGATTAGGAGATTGTCCAATAACATGTAAATCCTCCTAAAAGCTAGATTAATTTCATTAATGGAGACTTCCTCATACGTTTCAGTGTACAAAAGAGTTAACATTTTATTGATGTAATCATTAGATCCCATAATTATCAGGCCCCCACCTTTATTAGGTTTCATGACTCTTAACCGCCTGTCCTGCATTATGTAATTTAATAACCTTTGTTGTGTGAAAGAAAGATTTACAGTGGAGGAACGACTATGTGGCAACAAGTTCCCAATATCAAATTTGCACATTTTAATGAAAATACTGACCATTGGGTGCAGAAGAGGGTTGAAGGTACTAGGCCTCCTTCACTCTTGGATGACAGTGGTACCAGGGTTGGAATCAAAAAAAGAAGTTAAAGTTCATTTTTCTAATATACAACTTCCATTGTAATAAAACTTCTTCAAACCTGCTCCTCGTGCTGGGACAAAGGTGAGGCCTTTCTCAAATAAATCAGCCCACTTTGTGGTAACAGTAGCCTCACTCAAATTATAGATTTTAAAGTCCCCAGCAGTGTTGTAAATAATGATATTGGTTTGTTGGCCCTGTTCTGTCTCTTGTTTTCACAGAATCAAAATTTTCGGTATATCAAAAAGTACCAGGCCCACTTTCTTTTGAGAATACCTCAGATCACTTTATCTGCAAATTCCATCAGTTCATTGCAATAATCTATTTGCCAAAAACCCATTTTACCCTACTTCCACTTTTTATGGTAAAATCCCTTCTATTTTTTTAGCAATTGTTTTAAACATTTTTTCAAATTAAATTTATTAAAGACAGTGGTCTGTGATTATGAATATTAGGGATTGCTTTAGTCATCTTGGGAAGAATCATAATGACTACTTATTTTATGGCTCCTGAAAATTCCAAACCCTTCACTATATTAGAAAAAATCCCAACTAAATATTTTGGAATTTCCTGACACCTCCATTTCTAAACTTCTGTTGCCAATCCATGTAATCCCTCCAGTTTACTCTTTATTTTCTTTTTTCTTTAAATGACTGAATAACCTTCTAGGCTTCCTCTATTTGCAAATCCTCATTCAGCTCAAGTCTCTCTCCATCAGTGAACTATCTGTTCTGGGCTGCTTCAAAAATCCATTCCATTGTATTGTATTGCACCGCACCCCCCGACATCACTGCCTACAGAATACTACATAATACATATGGAAAGCTTCCCACAATCTTACCATCTCCTCTAATATTAGGTTTCGTTGCATTTTTTATGCTAAAATTGGAATTTCTGCCTACATCTTAAATGCCCATGCAACGTAGTTAGAATCCCTTTCCCTACTTATCCACCAATAATCCCCCTTCTAATTATTTCAGACGTATTATATACAGCTGGCTCGTGGACTCAGATAAAGTGTATGACCATGTGCCCTGCTATATACTGTGGGGGGGGGGGTTCATGAGTGTGTGGAAAACTATGGATACCACTTCTTGCTATGCTGTTCCTGTGTGAATACAGGGAAATTTAAGTTTGCATTTTTGGTATTAAGTAGAATTTGCTCAAGGCGCATTCTTGACTCTGCTAAAGGCTTGTCTTTTCATCACTCATATTCCATACTTTCTTGTACAGGGAATTGAGAAACAGATGAGATTATTTGTTTTGGAAGCCCAAAGATGGCATCTTTACTGTCTGCAGACATTGATGTTCCTATGGCTTTACTGGACCATGACCACTGACACTCAGGTGATTTGCTGCTAACTATGAAGATGCTGGGATGAAAGTCAACATCTCCAACACTGGACAATACACTTTCTCAGAAAATAGAGCATTGTTATGTTCATATAGTGAGTTAACAGCTACTTTTAAGTGGCTGAGATTATATACGTTAGGGTCTTGCTCATGAGTGAAGGCAAAGAAAAGGTGAAATTGAGCCATAAACATGACACATGCAAAAGGTTACAAATTAAAGTAGAACAGAATGATGATGAGACAGGAGTATGAGAAATAAGGCAAGAGTAGGATTTTGGATATAGGTCATTAACGGGAATACTAACAACCATACAGAATGTGGTTCTAAGAACCACATTTTAAGAACTAAGTCAACTAGGAGGAGGAGAAAGGAGAGTTTATCCAGAATGGATGATTGCATATGGGTATAGAAAACAGGAAGAGGGGGCTGAAATTGACTAGAGAAAATTAGCAAAAGAATCAAGGTAATGGGAGCAAATATCTAGAAAGTGAAAGGTAGGACGAGACCAAGTTTGTTCTGCAAGGTAGAGGTACCATCCCTTTCTCTTTTCACATTCTGTATTATCAATTCCTGGTAAGGAAAGCAGTCTCCAGTAAATTTCATCCCCCTCTTGCCTGTTTTCTATAGTTTCAGAATGCTAACTGAAAAAGACCAACTCTGGTAGAGTTTTTAGTTGAGTCCAGAAAAAAAGCAGATGTTAAAAAATGGATAATTAGTGGAGCATGTAAAATACTACAGTGCAACTATAAGAATCAGTCAGAAAAAAAGAAAAGTTTGGAAAGGTAATTTACAAAGGAACAAAGGGAGAACATTTGTATGGCTCCCAAGTATGGAATAAAGTACAGAAGGTTTAGGATTTTTGCTTGAAATTGTTTGCATCAGTGTTTTTATACCCCAAGCAAACTTCAAATATTTTTTTCCTCAGGAAAACAGCAGGTTCAGGCACCTAGGCAGTGAGGCATTTCCCTGTGGTTCATTTGGTTGGGGACACATGCCTGAAGTGACATTCAGATGCATAGAAATATGGCTGTTGTGAATTCCCTGTGGGCAACAGAAGCATACACTGCCATGCCTACAGCTTTAATATCCAAGTGCATGGGGAAAGAAGAAGTAATGAGTGTTGTGTTCAGTGTACAGTACATGCTTATGCAAGTACATGTAGAAGTGTGCTACAGCATGGAGGAAATCTTGCATGCTATTGTACTCACATTTATGCTCCAGTTTGCATTTTAAGTAATGTTTCCTAGATATAGTAAAGGGGGTATTGGTCTACACACACACCGATATTAAAGGTGCTGCCTGTTGTGCACCACATTTTTAGTGCCACTGACATGCCCATTGGTCAGCTGGCTGCTGATGCCTGCTATACTGCCTGCTATATCATGTTCCCTTGGGGGCCATGGACATTATTATTCACCTGTGCATTTGGTTATTGAAGCTGTGGACATGACACAGCAGTCCTCTCTTTGCCCACAGAGAATTAGCCACTGCTATATTTCACTGCAGCTGACCATAACTTCAGCCATGTGTCCCCAACCAAATGTACCACAAAAAAATGTTTCATTGCCTAGGTGCCTGAACCCAAAAACAGCAAATACTGGAGGAGTGATGGGAAAGACAGAGGTAACTGGAACGTTTTTTTGGGAATGTTACAAGCTGGCAGATTAAAGAAAAACAACTCCCTACATAGTACCTCATCAGAAATACTGGGGGAGCAAATGACTGCAAATAATGAAGTTTTTCTTTTAAGCTGGGTCATAGGATCTAACTGCCTATAGACTGTAAGGCCTTACTAAGTTAAATGCTATTGGCTACCAAAAAAGTACTTATTAGAAAATGGAAATCAAAATTTAACCAATTGTTACTGAAGTGCAGAACATTATAAAGGAGATAAATAAACAAACTGGGATCACTAGAAAAAGAAAGGAGTAAACTATATAAAATAAATGGAATTTGTGGGAACAATGTAGGCAAAATAATGTTCAGGAGGAGGAGGACTGAGGTTTGAGGAAAGACAGGAAATTGAGCAATCTGTGTAACACTGGCGTGAATGATAATTGTCAAAAAGAAAGCCACAATGAAAAATGTTAGTGTGGTTTTGTGTTTTCTATTAATGTTTGTGCATCTATGCATTTGTTTTAAATGTGACTTAAATAAAGATGCTAAAAAAACAAAAAAAAAAAACAAGTGGATTTCAACAGTAGCTGAATTCTTACAGGTGTTGAACCATTCTAAGATAGTGAAATAGGTGTAGAGTTCTCGTACAAAGCTCTCAGCTCATTGATCGGTCTATCATCCAATCCTCAGATAAGGTTACAAGTAGTAGATAGTAACAGGAAGAGTAGAATTGCAACTATAAGTGGCAGAAAGTGCATCTGTATAAGCTGCACTTACCCATAACACTAAATGGTTGAACTCCTCACTGCTGCAGTAGCCTTTAGGCTATATGGGTTGGTTCCCCACACAGGAAACAACCGTCCAGCTTTTACAAATAACTGCCCCCCCACACACACATTCACTCTGACTGCTGATTGGCTAGCCTCTAGCAGGGAAATCAGCAGTCAGAATTAAGAGTTCTTTAGGATTTATTGACATACAAAGAGAGACGAGCATAACAATCCTGACCCCCCCCCCCCCCGCCAAAAAAAAAAAATCAGAAATAATAAAGAAACATATAAAGCAGAAACACACAAAACCCTATTTTCTATCCCAACCACAAATATATACAACAGCAAGTAAATGAAGGGTGGGTGCAGCTACTGCAGAGGTAATGAATTCGAACATCTACTGTTATGGTTAAGTGTAACTTGCACAAACTATACAATGTTCAACATTCCCACTGCTACAGGAGCCTTCAGGCTATACGGGGTGACTACTAAGCCTATCCAACCTGGGAAGAGGAAGGATACGGATCCAGAAGTCCCTGGAGAATGCTCCTAGCAAAGCTTGTCCTGGACCTTGAAAAGGAATCCAGTTTATAAAGATTTGTAGAAGTATGAACTGAGGAGCAAACAGCTGCCTCTAGAATGTTTCTGGAGACCAGTCACTTCCAAGTAAGCCATTAAATTAGATAAGGCATTTGTAGAATGTGCCTTGATATTGTCTGGAATGGATTTGCCATGGCTGGAATAACAAAAAGCAACACCCGAGGAAAACCACCAGGAAATACTCTAGACACAGGGTGTCCCTTTTTTGTCTCTTGATAATAAATAAATAGCTGATTAGCTTTTTTAAAGGACTTAGTTCTGTCAAGATAGTACATGAGCTGCCTATGCACATCCAGAGTATGCAGAATGCTTTCTCTCTGGTTTTGGGTTCTGGATAGAAAGCTGGGAGACTGATGGTTCACTTCATAGTAAATTCTGAAACCATTCTGAGCTTAAAAAAGGAATTTGCTCTTAATGCGACCCTAGCTCTGTGGAAAAATCAGATAGGGCTCACTCACTATGAGAGAGTGCAACTCAGATAATCTTCTTGCAGATATCAGAGCAATTATGAGTACAGTCAAGAATCTGAAATCAGCTCCTTCAGCATGAAGCTGAAATCCCAAGAAGAAGCAATCTGTTTATGAGGAGGTCTCAGGTGTAAAACTCCTTTCAGAAGCTGTTTTACCATAAACAGAGAAGAAATAGGAGGATCCTTGGGCAGACATGCTGAAATAGCTGCAAGATAAACCTTTACAGATGAATAAGAGAGGCCAGAGGAAAGTATGTCACATGGATATTTCTGCACCAGTGATACAAAATGTCTGATGGATCCCTGGTTATTGATTAGGAACCAAAAGGAAAACTGCTTCCACTTACCAATATAGGATTTTCTAGTGCCAGGTTTCTTGCCTCCTTTAGTACCTGCTGCATGCTCTCAGGAAATAAATGCCTAAAAGGTATCAGAATTAAATTATCCAGGCAGTCAGTTGAATTTGATTGAGACTGGGGTGCATCAAACTCACCCTGTCTTGTTTAAGTAGATCCAGAAAAGGGGGTCACCACAATGATTTTTGAGAAATCATTCTGAATCTTTAGAATTACACTTGATATTGGTAGAAAGGGTTGAAAAGCATAAAAGAACACTCCCTTCAAAGGGAATGAAAATGCATCTGCTTTTCAGGCTTGCTTGCTACGGCACTAAAGGAAAATATATTTAGTTGATTGCTTCAAAAGGAGGCAAAGATATCTTTTTGATATGTTCCTCCAACTGGATCAGTTCCTGAAACCCCCCCTCATTTAAATTCCATCTGTGAGGGTCTGTCCTGGTCCTTCTCAGCATACTTGCCACTACATTTAGCTCTGACAAATGTAAGACACTTGGGGGGTTAAGGAATGCTGAAGAGCAAACTCCCAAGCCATCATAATCAGCTTGCAGAGGGGGTACAGTCTTATACCTCCTTGTTTATGTACCATGTCTGTAGTATTGTCTGCAATCACTTGAAGAGGTCCTGGGGACTATCAGTGATGCACAGACTTAAAGGCATGAATCAGAGCCACTATCTCCTTTATAATGATGTGCTTTTGTCTGTCTGAGAGTCTCCATAGGCCTTGCACCTTCACCCCCAATGGAAACTCCACACCAAGAAAATATGACACATCTGTGTTGAGATACTGGTTTGGGGTCTGAAGAGAGAAGAGCAGAACTGAGTGCAGCTGAAACTTTTGCCCCCACCAGTGCAATTCTTTTTTTTAGACAGACCCAGACATCAATTTGATACTTCAGAAACTGGAAATGTTGGGTCCATGTGTTTTTACAAATACAGGCATCTTTCTCATATGCAATCTGGCTAGGGGATTCATGAGAATAATTGAAGCCAGAAACCCTATAATCATGAAAAATTCTTTGCAAAGGCCTGAGACTGATTGGTGAAGTTTCAGAAATATTCTGGATAAAACTCCATCTTCTCTTGTGTAAAAAAGGCCTTTTTAAAACTGGCATCTAGAAGGTAGCTGAGAAACACAATCCTGTAAAACAGAGTCAAGAGGGATTTTCAGTATATTATCTGGAAACCCAGACTGGCCAAGACAGACATAATCCATAATGACTTTGGACATCTAGATAAATACTCTGCAAAGACAAGTCATCTAAATAAGGACAAATGTGAATGTCATTTAGTATGCAATAAGCTATGACTGAAGCTAAACATTTTGTGAACGCCCTTGGAGCTGCAAATAATCTAAAGGATAATGCAGAGAACAGTGTGTGTAACCTAGAAACAGAGAAATTTAGAAATTTCATGAAGCCTGTGGCTATGTAAATGTAGTGACAATCATCTTTTAAGTCTAGTATTACCGTGCAAGTCATGGGAGGAATGAGGGTAACATTTTGTATTTTGGTACTTTTACATACAGATTTAAAATTGAAAGATCCAGTACTGGCCTCCTTCTTTGGTACCAGAAACATCCTGGAATATAAGCCTTTACAATTTTGACTTATAGGCACTGCTTCTATAACCCCTTGAGTTAACTAAAGACTGAAGAAACTGAGAAAAGTATTCTGCTTGGTTCAGAGGGTGGAGAGGAACTCCACTGAAAAGAGCTTTTTGTATCCAGTGCCATCTTAACAACAAATATTCTAAGATAATCTTTTTGCCAAAGGGGGATGTTGGGGACCACTTTACGAGGCAGATTTGTAGAGATACTGGCCAGAAGAGAGTAAAAGGGGAAAAGAATGCTGGCATTGACCTGTACTGTGTGTCTGTCCCTTTTAGTGAAATGACTCCCATTTCTTGTTGTTATTTCCTTTTAGCTATCTTCATTTTCACCTTGTTTATCAAAAAATGTTTTTTTTTTTTTTTGAAAGAGGGAAACCTATAAACCTAGGCACAGTATCTACATAATCATACACACCTTCAGAACATGTTTGGTAACCTGAGACAAGGTAAAACAATTTGTTCAAAAAATGAGCTTTCTTCTGTCAGAAGGGTGGTAGGTAGCCAGTTCCCTCAACCTGTCCACATGACAAAGCATAAACTTCCACATATATGCCTAGTAATTAAGAGAAAGTGGAAAAATTAAACATTCTCTTACCTATGAGGTCCAACATCTTGCCCACCTTGCCACCAGGCAAAGGGTTGGCATTAAGGACCAGCCTATTACCAGCATGAGGAGCAGTGGAAATTACTGCTGGATCTGATCTTAGGCAAGATAAAAGAAATGTATTAGTCGGTGGTACCTTATACATTTTAACAATTTTTTTTTGGACCGATGGCTGGGTATCAGGATGATTACAGACAGCCTTAAACATTCTCCAGGGATGGCAGTATAGAAGAGATACGAGATGAAAAGATAATTCTTATCCTCCTGTGGAAGAATTTATCTTTTCCTCAATGAGCTTGGAAATCTGTGGAAGAAATCCTATCTTTGTCAAAGTCAAAATCATCAGACTCTGTTTCCTCAAGAGTTACTTTACAGGGGGATGCCCACCTGTAACTGCTTCTGCGTTACAGGAATCACTGACTGTAATGCTTGATTAGTCAAGCTAAGAAATTCATCATTCTTAACTGTAATTACTTCTTTCTATCACCAGGGTTTTCTTTCACCAGGGTTGAATGACAACATTTCCCTTAAACCATTGCTAAACCATTATAACTATTATAATGTATATGATTTTATATATAAATGTTGGTTAATGGTGTTAAAATGTTTAAATTACGAGGAAATTATGTAACTAATTATTAGTGAGTATGAAGTTATGGGAAAGAGTAGTGGAAGCTAGATTAAGAAGGGACATGATGATTAGTGATCAGCAGTATGGTTTCATGCTGGGAAAGAGCACTACAGATGCGATGTTTGCTCTGAGAGTGTTGATGAAGTACAGAGAATGTCAGAAGGAGTTACATTGTGTTTTTGTAGACTCAGAGAAAGCATATGACAGGGTGCCTAGAGAGGAGTTGTGGTATTGTATGAGGAAGTCAGGAGTATCAGAGAAGTATGTAAGAGTGGTACAGGATATGTACGAGTATAGTGCGACAGCGGTGAGGTCTGCTGTGGGAGTGACGGATGCATTTAAGGTGGAGGTGGGGTTACATCAAGGATCAGCTCTGAACCCTTTCTTATTTGCAATGGTGATGGACAGATTGACAGACGAGATCAGACAGGAGTCACTGTGGACTATGATGTTTGCAGATGACATTGTGATCTGTAGTGAGAGTAGGGAACAGGTGGAAAAGACCCTGGAGAGGTGGAGATATGCTCTACAGAGAAGAGGAATGACGATCAGCAGGACTAAGACAGAATATATGTGTGTGAATGAGAGGGAGGATACAGGAATGGTGAGGATGCAAGTAGTAGAGGTGGCGAAGGTGGATGAGTTTAAATACTTGGGGTCAATAGTTCAGAGTAACGGTGAGTGTGGAAGAGAGGTGAAGAAGACAGTACAGGCAGGATGGAGTGTCAGGAGTGATTTGTGACAGACGAGTACCTGTAAGAGTGAAAGGGAAGGTCTACAAGAGGATAGTGAGACCAGCTATGTTATATGGGTTGGAGACAGTGCCAATGACAAAAAGGCAGGAGCTTGAGCTGGATGTGGCAGAGTTAAAGATGTTAAGATTTTCACTGGGTGTGATGTGGGTTGACAAGGATAGGAATAAGTATATTAGAGGGTCAGCCCAAGTTGGAAGGTTTGGAGACAAAGCCAGAGAGGCAAGATTACGTTGGCTTGGACATGTGCTGAGGTGGGATGCTGAGTATATTTGGAAAAAGATGCTAAGGATGAAGCTACCAGGTAACAGGAAAAGAGGAAGGCCTAAGATAAGGTTTATGGATGTGGTGAGAGAGGACATGCAGGTGGTTGGTGTGACAGAGCAAGATGCAGAGGACAGGAAGAAATGGAACCAGGTGATCTGCTGTGGCGACCCCTAATAGGAACAGACAAAAGAAGAGGATGATGAATTATTAGTGAGTAGTGATTGGATGCTGCTTCTTTTTAAACAGTATGGATTTGATACCAAAATTACTCTGATGATGCTATATGAATTTAGCAAAAGCGCTTAGTCTTTTTGGTGGTGTATAATAAATGTATGTCTTATCTACGTGGTTGGATTTTTATTATTTTATATTTTTAAAGGGGAAATACCCCTTTTAGTCAGACAATTAAATTATTTTTCTTAACAACAATTTCTGTGTGAAGGGATTTGTCAAGGGGAGCTACTAGCATATGAAGCTCTTAGCTGACTGCTGCACCTGTGAGAGCCTAGAGATGTTTCTTCTGGAGCTGGAAAGAAAGGATTGAAGAAATCTTCACTCTGACTAATGACTTCCCTTCTTGGGGCTACACTATCATATATTATATGTACATGCTCCATAAGGACTGAATCTAAATATTTTATTTATTTATTTTCATAAGTTACAACAGCATGTACATATAATATATTTATAAATATGGTTTTAACACACAATATTTTTAGACTTATATATATATATATATATTATACACTTTTTACATATATATATATTTTATATATATTTTTATATATTTTATATTTTTTATATATTTATTGGTATTTATACACCAAACCAATGTATTAATAAGAAATGAGTATTTCCTGTCATATTTTGATTCTTTTGATGATTTTACTTATATTTAATTTTTACAACATCTATACAAATTGTAAATAAAATTATGAAATTTTAAGATCATGAATTCTTATGAACCTTTATAACTTTGTACTGTATTCAAGTGTAAAAAATGGTACACAGAATTATCAAAGGTTTGGTTTAGCATTACCTCAATAGTAATTAGTGTCAATTAATGGCCAGCCTATTAGAAGTCAAGATTAATTAAGTGTGTGTTTTATTTAGATGTATTTAAACTGAAGATTTGTATGTGTAACAGATGCTGATGAAGTCTCCATATGGGAGATGAAAGCGCTCAATCTGGTTATTTTTTGTTAATAAATTGGTGTCTTGAAACGTTTACCTAGTGGTCTGTTGGACTTGGACTTTGAAATAATCAAAATTGAGTTTCCACGTTTTATTAAGAGGAAAACCTTTATTGTTACTGGAGAACAGCGCCATTAACTGTATATTTTTTCCAAAAGGAAATATAGCCCGTACTGGTTAGTTTGCTGTAACAATGACCCTCATATGGAAAAGAACAGAGTGAGTGAGACAGAATATTAATTATACTACCAGAAAGGAAACCTCTAACTTAAGTGTAAATCTATTGCCATCATTACCCACTATAAAAATTATCCATAAACTATTACAAGAAAACTTTTTTCAGAAAATACTTCAGATGAACTTTCATCTATTCATAAAAAAGTTTATTTCAGTTCTACAATTTTAGATAATTTCTTACTATGTTACTACAATTCACTTGCTTCAAATATTCATCTTGGCAATGATATTGACACAGGCCTGACTTGTGGTTCCAGAACACTCAGTTTACTTAGTGGTCGACATGACAGAAGGATGGGGACTGGGAGGAATGGAGACTAATGATTAGCTTGCATTTAATTAGGAATGATTTTGAGGGGTACACCCTGCAAGGTTTGACATATTTTCATTTTTGCTTGCCAACTTGGCATAACGCAGAAAGGGGCAAGTGGAATGTGTAAGTCTGCAGAAATATGAGCTGACTACTTTTTGACTTCCAAATACATTAAGCACAGGGTGGGTTCATCATCTTAGGTTCATAGGTTGGTACTAGGCTATCGGCCCTAAGGCCTATGCAAGCCTAGCCATAACAATTCCCTGGAAATTTTTTCCCACAATATTTACTTCTCCAGGCCCCTGTCTAGCAGGGTGACTGACATGATCCCCGGGGTGAATTTCCTATCTCCCATCCAATCATCAAGGTTCCTTTTGAAGAGGGCCAATGAGGTGCTCTGCTTGACATGTATGGGCAGTCTATTCCAGAGTATGGGGAGTTTCTGGGTTAGGAACCTATCCCTCCAGCATGTTTTGTTCAATGTGATAAGATTGGGATTTCTTTAAGTGGAGCATGTCCAAAAGCTCAGGGTTTGACATGGCCTTGTATGTTAAGCAGAGATCTCCTCTGTGTAGACAATATGCCACAGAGTATAGCTGGAGTTTTTTTAGATGGTCAGCATATGGCATCTGCTTTAGACCTGTGATTCTTTTAGTGAGGTATTTCTGTGGCCTTTTCAGCTGTTGCAGATGTTGCAGATATCTTGTGAGGTACATCCCAAATGGGGCATTATACTCTATAATGGGTCTAATGAGGGATGAGTACAGTGGGACAATGACCTCCTTTTTTCTGGATGAAAAGCCCTTAGTGATGAGGTGTGCCACGTAGAAGGATTTCCTGACTGTTTTGGCGATGTGGTTATCGAAAGTGAGACCACTGTCCACTTGTGTCTCTAAGTCTCTCATCACACTTTCGATGTTTAGTATCCTGCCACCTATGTGGTAGTTCATGGGTACATGTTTTTTTTCCAAAGGGGATGACTATACATTTCTTGGCATTAAGCTTGAGCCCATGGCTCTGGCACCAGGCATCTGATTCTGTAAGGCCCTTTTGTAGAATATCCACATCATTTGGGGATTTAATAATGGCTCCCAGTTTGCAGTCGTCTGCAAACTTTGTTAGCCAGAGTCCCTTAATGTTGGCCTGTACTTCAGAGAAGTAGATGCCAAACAAGACTGGTCCCAGGACTGAACCTTGAGGTACTCCACTTGTCACTTGTCTGGAGCTGGATTTGGAGTCGGCTACTTTTACTGTCTGGGTTCTGTCAGTAAGCCAGTTGGCAACCCATCGAGTGACGTAGGGATTTATGCCCAGCTTAGTAAGTTTATCTATGATTCCAGAGTGGGGGATGGTGTCGAAGGCCTTGGCAAGGTCCAGATAGGCTGTGTGGACCTCCTTACCCTCGTCCACAGCTCTGGACACCGATTCGAAGAAGTCAATCAGATTCAGGAGACAAGATTGGCCCTTCACAAACCCAAACTGGGTGGGGTCCAGTGTCTGGAGGTTGCCAATGTCTTTGTTTATAAGTTCCATGATAATGCGTTCCATGCCCTTGCAGATCAGGCTTGTCAGACTGATGGGACGGTAGTTCCCGGGATCCAAGGTGGATCCTCCCTTGTGGAGCAGGATAACTGTAGCTGTGTGCCACTCAGTGGGCACGAAGCCTGAGGTGAGGCTATGATTAAACATGACACTTAGGTGGGGTGCCAGTTCATTTTGTACACACAAAATGCTAACTATCATGTAGATAACAAGAGCATCCAAAACAACACAAAATCAGTGAAAAGCAAAATAAAAAATACAGATATCTACATCTCTCTTTCTCCATATATACACACACATATATATATATATATATATATATATATATAAATGTATATGTATATATCCAATCAGTCTACTTGAAAAGAATGAAAAGCCACTTACCCAAATCTCTAAAGACTGCGACTGCTTTGCTGAAACCACAATTTAATAAACACTCGGATGACTGGAAAGTTATTGTGGGAAAGGAAACACTTGGCCACCATGGTGAACTTTGCCCCATTCCCCACTGTAGTGCGATCTCAGAGTTGGTATATTTAGTTAGAGGGGAGTGGGGGGGGGGGCACATAAGTGGGTTTAATTTATTTTGCTTTGATTTTTTTTTTTTTTTGTGGTGATGGAGACGTGGTTACTTTCCCAGAGTTTCTAATCAGTGATCTGAGTGTTTGTTCATTTCAGGTTTCTGCAAAGTTGTCAAGGTCTTTAGAGATTTGGGTAAGTGGGTTTTAGGTTTTACAGGCTATGTCGATCTTCACCACTAGATAATTTCCTGATTTCCTCTTGCACACATAAATAATAACTGCACCCAGGGAAAAATAAAATGGATTTCACAAAGCATACACTTTTATTACCTTTAGTGCTCTATTCAGCCATCCACAACCCCCTTTCCCAATTTTTGCAGAAGGGTCAGGGTTTCTTAACTAAGACAATTTCTTTATGTAATTCACTTATTAATGTTATGACATTAAAGTGATAACTATATTCCATGACAGCTGGACAATATGCTAAGAGTCAACAGTGGGAATGCTGACTTTGTGCACTTGCCCAAAAATAATTTCTGTAGACAGTGGATGCTGCGAAGTGGCACAGGAGCCTCAGCAATTGAACATAACAAGAAAAGTGCAGGGGCTTTGCTTCCTGTGTGGAGGAGTGGAAGGCTTTTACCTTCCCCAAAACAAAGAAAACTTTAATTTAAAATATTGTAAATTGCTATCTCAAAAACATTTTCAATCAAAATAGAACTTGGATGATTTTTCTACACCCAGTTTTCACTATATTATAGAAAGTACAGTTGAGTACATCCTAGTTACCTGTAACAGTAGATGTTAAAATTTCTCACTGCCTCAGTGGCATTTTGAACTGTCTGCCAAGGTAGCTCAAATGTATTGACCATCTTTCAAAAGCTCAGATTCTCCTCCTGAGTATATCCTGACATGGAAGTTTTTAGCTGTCACATGAAGTAAGTGATCAGGCTTTTTTGCTTCCACAAAGGCAAGGGAAGTACCTGAAGTCAGAATCATCTAGCAAGAGTAAATTTGCAGCCAATCATAATACCATATAAACAACTGAACCAGAGAGGTTGAAACCCACCTCAACTTTGCAAAGTCTGAAGAATGGCTGGTAGGTGCTGCCACTGAGGCAGTGAGCAATTTGAGCATTAACTGTTGCATGTAGGTAGGATGTATACAACTGTACTGCATTCATCATTCCCACTGCCTCAGTGGTATTTTGAGTAGATTCCTAAAGCTTACTCTACCTGACAGGTGAAGAATAAGTATACAGGTGCCCCTGGAGAAAGGTTCTAGGAAAGCCTGCTCTGGACCTTGAAAAAGGAGTCCAGTTTGTAGTGCTTTGTGAGGATATGAACAAAGGACCAGGCTGCTGCCCCTAAAATGCATCTAGAGTCCACCCCTTTTCAGTATGCCATCGCAGCGGATAAGGCCCTACTCAAATAAGCCTCACCCTTGCCTTGAAGATATTTACCATGGTGGGAGTAGCAGAAAACAACAGCAGAGGACAATCATTGTGTAATAGTTTGTTCATAGACAGACTGAACTTTCTTAGCCCCTGTATAAGAGACAAACAGCTGTTCAGTAGTCCTAAAGGGCTGTGCTCTATCAAGGTAGTATCTATTCTGCCTGTGCACTTCCAATGTATGTAGAATCATTTCTCCCTTGTTTTTATTGGATCAGGCTAGAACAATGGGAGACTGATAACTTGATTCAAGGTAAATTCAGAAACAGCTTTAGGCATGAATGATGGATTAGTGTGTATCACAACCCTGTCCTTGTGAAAAATCAGACAGAGTTGGCCCACCTTGACAGCTTGCAGCTCAGAAGCTCATCTTACAGATGTCAGAGTAGTAAGTAAAACAGTCTTCCAAGTAGTTAACAGAAAATCAGTCAAAAAAGCATGTTCAAAAATAGGTAAGGTTGGTTTCGTAAGAACAAATCTGAGATCCCAGGGAGGAGGAATTTTCTTTCAAGGGGGTCTCATGTGAATCTCCCTTCATAAACTCTTTTTCCACAACAAGAGATGAAAGAGACAGATCCATAAGGCAGACAAGCTGAGATGGCCACCAAGATGCACTCTGATGGAAGTATACGACAACCATCTCTAAGCAGCTCACAAAAATATTTCAACCAGAGTGGTCAAAACCTTTCAGGACCTGTGTTATTGGCTAGGCACAGACTAGAAAATCTCTTCCACTTATAAACATAACATTTTCTAGTTGTAGTTTTTCTTGCCTCCTTAAATACCTGTAGCATATCCTCATGGAACAAGTGCCAAAAATGTATCAAAATAAAATCATCCAAGCTTTAAGCTGCAATTGCTCAAAGCTGAGGAGTACCATTCACTGATGATGCTGTGCTCCTTAAATACCTGTAGCATATCCTCATTTACCAAGTGCCAAAAATGTATCAAAATAAAATCATCCAAGCTTTAAGCTGCAATTGCTCAAAGCTGAGGAGTACCATTCACTGATGATGCTGTGCTCCTTAAATACCTGTAGCATATCCTCATTTACCAAGTGCCAAAAATGTATCAAAATAAAATCATCCAAGCTTTAAGCTGCAATTGCTCAAAGCTGAGGAATACCATTCACCGATGATGCTGTGTGAGCAGACCCAGTCTGTAAGGAAGCTTGGGATAATTGCCCTTAACTGAATTCATTAAAAGGCAGAACCAACTTTGCCTTGGCAAAAAGGGGTTAGTACAATGATCTTTGGTAATTCTTTCTCAATCTTTAGAAGTGCCTTGGGAATCATTAGAAAGGGTAGAAATCCATACAGGAACATTCCTGTACATGGGAATGATACACTGTCTGTCTTTCAAGCATGGCTGCAAGGATGTCTTGAACAGAATTTTTTTTTATTGTCTGTTTTGAAAGGAGGTGAACAGATCTACTGAAGGTGTTCCCCACATCTGAATCAGTTCCTGGAAAAAAATCTAGTTGGAGCTTCCACTCCTCATGGTCTGTCTAGGATCTGCTTCTTCTGTCTGTCACTATGTTTTGCTCTGATGGAATGTACAAGGCCTGAAGATTCAGCGATAGCTGAATAGCTACTTCCAAAGTCATCACTGACAACCAGGGTAGAGGGTATGTCCTTGTATCCACTTGCTTGTTCTGATACCACATCACAGTGGAATTGTCTGTGATCACTAGAAGAGGACCCAGAGTTCCTAAGTGGTGAAGAACTTTTAAGGCATAAACCACTGCCACCATCTCTTTTACATGTATGTGCTTTGGTGTGTTCTGAGGCCCCCACAAGCCTTGCACTTGAACTCCCAAGCAAAATCTGTAGAGTCCATCTGGACAGATTGGACTGGGTCCTGAAGAGAGAAAAGGAGTCCTGGATTTGGAGACAGTTGATCCCTCCACCACAGCACTTCATGTTTTACAAATTCCACTACCACTACCTGGAAATCCAAGAAATGAAGGTGCTGGGTCCAACAATTCTTCAAGTACAACTGAATTTTTCTCATGTGTAGTCTGGCTAGTATCATTGATGGCATGAGGCCTAGAATTTTGAGGTAACTCTCTTTCTGAGGACACGTCTGGAAGGGAAAAATCCAAGAAATTGCCCTGGTAAGTCATAACTTTGTCTTTCTGTCATCCTTTTTACTATGTCTATCCAACATCTCAGAAAAACAATTCATTGAGAGGGTGTGAAGAAGGACTGTTTAAGGTTCAATTTGTAGCCCAGGTGGGAAAGTAGGGATGCAACCTTGTCAAAGGCCTCCAAGCATCTGAATACAGAATCTACAGAAATCAGAAAGTCATTTAAATAAGGAAACATCTGGATGCTTAGGATTCTATAATAGGCAATCACTGAGACCAGGCACTTTGTAAATACTCAAGGTACAGTAGATAGCTCAAACGGTAATGCAGAAAACTGATAATGTAGGCCTGACACAGCAAATCTCAAAAAAATTCCTGAAATTGGGATCAACAGAAATATGATGGTAAGTGCCCCTGAAATCTAGAGTCACCATGAAACAGCTGTCTGAAAGCAACACCAGTACCAACTGTAAGGTGATAATTTTGGAACTTTTACTATGGTGTTTAGAAAGGACAAACCTAGGACGGGTCTACAGAAGTGCTCCTTTTTTGAAACCAAAAAGATTCTGCTTATGTGTATCCTAGGGACTTGGTTCTGTGACCCCTGCTTCTGCGAGCACTGGAGGAAACAGCTCTGTGTGGACTGGTGGGTGTAGAGGAATTTCCCTGAAATGGGGAGTATTTTCTATCCATTGCCAAGTGTATTCTTCATAAATTATTCTCAAAGTCCATTTGTCTGAGACTAATTTAGGCCAGGCTGCAGGGTTGAAAGACAGCCTTGGAGAAGAAGGAAGACATGGTAGGTCAGGGGGGGGGGGGTCTGTGGCTTGGCATGGCACAGACATTATTTTGCAGGGGGTTAATCCTTTTTCAGAAAGGAACCCTTCTTGATTAGTGATTTTTTAATAATTATCTAATTATCCTCTAGACATTTCCTTTTGGATCCCTGACTTTTGTTTGGCTGGTATTTTTGTTCTGTCCCTTGAAGGAAATGCCCTGTTTCAGGAGAATGTGACATCCTAGATATTCCAAGCTTTAACTTTACTCTATCATCCCACTGTTTGACAATCTGTGTAACAGGGGGCCCAAAACACCAATTCAGAAACTATAGTTTTGTAAAATTTTACCATAATGATAGATGTCCTTCTCTTCACTGTTGCAGTATTCTTAACATGAGGGATTCCCCACCTAAGGCGGCCTGATGTCCAGCCAGTATACCAAAGCCTTTTACTACCTAAGGTACACCATACATCACACATATGCTCCTTGTGTATGTAGGACATAAAAGCAACATCTGGACATACTATCCTCAGAACTGAATGCCCCAGAAAGAATGCCAGTCCAAGGAAAAGAAAAGAGGTTAACAGTACATCCAGAAAAGAAAAAAAGACCAGGGAGTAAGAGGGCGGGATTGAGTACTGCAACACTGAAGAGAAGGATATCTATCATTATGGTAAGATTTTGCATGACTAGACTGTCCTTCTATTCTACTGTTGCAGTATCCTTAACATAAGGGAGAGTGCCAAAGCTCAGGAAGACACTTGGGAGGAGGAAGGACCTGTAGAGCTCTCTAGAAAGCCATGAAGGACGGCCCTAGCAAAACCAGCTCTAGCTCTGGAAATTCCATCCAACTTGTAGAGTTTGGTAAAAGTACACACTGTCATCCAGGTAGCTGCACAAAAGAAAGCACCAGAACAGCCACAGCCCTAGTACAGTGAGCTTTAACAGAGAAAGGAAGAGTCTTACGGTGGAAAACATAACAAAAAAAAAATTGCTTTAGAAACCCCCCCCAAAAATAGTCTGCTTGGAAACAGCCAATCCGAGAGACCTGGGATGAAAAGAAACAAAGCTGATCTGATTTCCTGATAGCCTTAGTCTTGTCCAAATAAAATCAGAGTTGTCCATGCATGTCCAAGGTGTGTAACACCTTCTCACAAAAAGATCTATTTGTGGAGTACCCCACGTGTGGAAAATGTCCAAAAACACATCCCTGTGAACAAGGGAGCCCGCAGGATTTTTTGCAGGGGGGGTGCAAACCCAAGCCCCGCCCATGCAGCCACACCCCTCTGCTGGCCCCACCCACACAGCCCCAAGCCCACCCCACCCCTCTGCCAACGCAGCCATTCCAGTGACCCATTACGTGGCTATTTCTCCCCATTTGTCGTAGACACTGTTCAAATCTCTCAGTCTGCATACTGTTTTATGCTTTACTTCTACAATGATTACATATATTTGTATTTCATTTACAACTTTTATTTCAAATTTTATAGCACAAGCACTGATAGACATTTACTAAACAACACAATAGTCTTACAATGAAAAGAGACTTAGCATTAAAACTTCTCTACCTTTGAAACCCACAGTCACTGAAACAACATTGAAACACACATTCAAAGAAAAGGCATCTGGCCAGTGGCAGGTTAAGTTTACCTTTGGGCTATTTTCAAATCATAAGCCCTTGCATTTTTTGGACCATGCAAAAAGTTCTTTGCTTCACGTTTCTGACTATATTAATTATAAAATATATTTGAATTATATCCCTTGTATAATAGCACCACTGCTCTAAATTTAGTTTTGAACATTTTTCTAGTAAGCAATGAAACAAAACATATAGACTAAATGGCAAACTGCCCAGTTCAGAACACTTCAACCATAAAATGCCACTCAAACTTCTGTCATTACAATCCACCAATATCAGTCTATACGCACAATCTCTGCTGAAGTAAAAGTAATCTGAATAATTCCACATTAAAGATATCTGAAACTACTGAAGAGGTTGTTGCTAGAAAACAACTTTATATTTCAGTGTTTCATCTACAAATTCAAGGCATAAATTGCCTATGGTGCCTTGCACAGTCTTTTCTAGTTAGTAACTTTAAATATTAAAGAAATATGAATATTAATTTAACAGGAAGAATGAAACCCCCCTAAGCACAGAAAAAGTTCCATCTACAAAATGCTTTCAAAATTGTTCAAATGAGGTTACATCCCATCAAAAATACACTTTTTTAATATGTATTCTCTTACATATTGTTGTATGTTACAAAGAAAATGTATGAAAATAACTCTCAAAGTAAGGGGAGGGAAAGCAGACAACCAAGTGATATGCCAAGCCAAGTAAGTCCAGTACTGAATTCATTATCATCAAATATTAAAATGCATTGCAGCACTCATCAGAATTCCAGAATATACAGCACTATCTTTTTCATTCTTTTTCTCTGTAGAACAGTGAATGCAATTTGTCCACTGTTTTTAAATGCACCTTGATTATCCCCTGTGAAAATGCCTTAGGCTTAATGATATCCAGCCAGTCAACAAAATGAAATAAAGAAATGCTTAGGTTAAAAAAACTGTCATGCTGCCTTACTGCTCACAGAAACGGATGGTTTTAGCGGGTGTGATTTGATACACTATACTATGGAAGCCATTATAAAAATGTTCAGACTGTTATATAACAGTTTCCTTTCCCATACACAGCTCCCCCAGCCATTCCAGTATCCCATTACTTGGACATGTCTTCCCATTTACCGTAAACACTGTAATGTGCATAGTGTCTTTATGCTTTACTTCCACAAAGATTATTTGGATTTCATTTAAAACTTTTAATTTAAATTTTATAGCACAAACACTGATAAGACATCTACTAAACAATACAATACAGTCTCATAATGAAAACAGACTTAGCATTAAAAATCATCTGCCCTTGAAACTCTCATTCATTGAAACAGCAATGCAACCCACATTCAAACAAAATGCATCTGACCAGTGGTGGATAAAGTTTACCTTTGTGTTTCAAATCATAGGCTCATTGCACACATACTGTATGTAGAACCATGCAAACACGTGTTATTTGATTCGCCTTCTTGACTGTATTAAATTATAGTCCTTGTATAATACAACACATTTGAGAGCGTGTTTTAAATTTATTGTTTTGAACACTTTTCCAGCTGAGAAGCCTTAAAGGATATACAAAGAAATGATGTAGCTTGAAAGGTAAATTATGTATCACTTCCCTCTGTCCCATCCTGTACCTAATTAGGGCAAATAAAAGTTAATAAAACTCCTTTCTACAGGCAGCAAGAGGAAAATAACCTATCACATTGCACTTTGAAAAATGAACATTACTCCTATCACTTCACTGCTCTTCACTTAACTTCAAAACAAGTTAGAAACTCAGGATTGGCATCAATTAGATTTTTACATATGATTACTTTACACATAACTGTTAAATATGGTAGTGTTGAATTGCTGGCTAAAATGAAATCCATAAGATAGCATATATTTTCACAAAGAATGGAAACTGCGCACCAGCAATAAAACCGCACTTTATTCGAATCTTCAGTAAAAAATCCACAAAAAAAACACATATATATTTTACTCACAACAGAGAATAAGTGTGTAACATCCAAGTGTTAAATTAAGTGCTTACTTTCAAAATCTCCCAACTATAGCCAAGTAGTAGATCATAGATGAATCAAAGTTATATACACATGGGTAAAGTTACTTAAGATAATCAAATATTAATTGTATTAATTAGAAACCACTCATCACTAACACCACAAAAAGAGAAATAGAATTATCTAAGTATACAATAAGTATGGATCACCTGGAATGTCATAGGTGATCCTTGGCAAAGCTTACAAATAAAAGGAATAAAAGTGTCACCATTAATTAAACCCACTAAGCAAATCTATCATCTTGCCAATCCCTCCCTCAATGGAATACATGTCGTATGTAATACAGCAAAACATTTTCCCTGCTTGTATTAGTTATTTAAACACAGTATATGACTAGGTCTGACTTGTTAGCTTCCTACTAATCGTGGGAAGTATCACTGCCATTAGCTTTGACCACTTTCATCCATTCTGATTTCTGGACCACAGAAAAGTGTTCCTTTAAAGGTTGCAGGTTATTTTTAATTAAGAAGCCTCCCTACCCTCTCATTTGAGTATTTCACCACTACACTCCCTTAATTCACTATCAACAATCTCATTAGTGACATTTAGATACCCAGCCCAGCCCTTAGTATCAAGTGCCTGAACTAAAAAGAATGAAACTTATTTTTCCCTAATGTACTAAAAGAAAGTGGCACATAACATACTACCATTACAAACCTACATTTCTGCTATTTTTCCCATAAATGTTTTGGTGTCAGTAAACAATTGATATGTTTTAATTCTTTACACTGAGTTTTTTAATTAGGCATATACATATTTTCTTTTGTCAGAATTCCTGTGCTTTTTTATAATGCTTATAAAAGAAAACATGGACATGCCCAATTAAAAAACTCAGTGTAAAGAATTAAAACATATCAATTGTTTACTGACGCCAAAACATTTATGGGAAAAATAGCAGAAATGTAGGTTTGTAATGGTAGTATGTTATTTAAGACTGTGGCTTGAAGAAGTCATACTTTTCTTTCTGCTTTTCCCTGTTAGGGGTCGCCAGTCGCCACAGTGGATCACCTGTCCACTCATGATTGGGAGTATAGTTTTACATCCACAAGCCGCTACCTATTTCTCTCACAGACACACATCTCCTAAGCCGCTACCTATTTCTCTCACAGACACACATCTCCTAAGCCGCTACCTATTTCTCTCACAGACACACACCTCCTAAGCCGCTACGCTACCTATTTCTCTCACAGACACACACCTCCTAAGCCGCTACCTATTTCTCTCACAGACACACACCTCCTAATCATTTAAACACACGCACACACACACACACACTTACCTCTCGCTTGTACCTTCATCCGTAGTCCAGACATCTTCGGAGCGGAAGACGAAAATGTAAACCGTCAGTCGCTTGTACCTTCATCCATTGTCGAGACATCATCTGGAATTCAAATTGCGCGGGAGCGTCAGTCGCACAAAAGCAGAAGCTTCTGTGCGACTGGACGCAAAGGGCGTTCTTAAAGTAGAACATCCTTCAAAAAATATGTTTTTTTTTTTTTTTTAAAGTAAATGAATCTCCCGCTCAGCAAATTCCAGGGGGGTTTAAAATGCACCCCCTTGCACCTGCCTGCGGGCGCCCTTGCCTGTGAAGTATCCATTCATAGGATTGAGTCAAGGATCTGCTCAGAGTGTCTGCTACATAATTTTGACCTGAAGGAATATAAACTGCCTGAAGAGTCACATGATACTGAACTGCAAGCTCCCATACCATGAGAGCAAGCCTGCAGAGAAGGTAAGATTTTGCCCCCCCCCGCTAGTTTACATACCACAAGACTGTGGTGTTGTCTGTAAACACTTTGAGAGGAACTGAAGAAAGAGGATGGAAGGCCTGCAGAGTCAGCAGGAGCACTCTCATCTCTTTGATGTTGATGTGTTCCTTTTGCTGAGGAAAAGACCACACCCCCTGCACTCTCACTATGCCAAAGGCTGCTCCCCAACCTTCCTCTGAGGTGTCTGTGAACAGTTCTTGAGATGGAAGAGATGGATGAAAGGGAAGGCCTGGGTTCAGATACATCTGCTGAATCCACCAGTGAAGCTCCTTCTTTAGACAGGGAAGAACAGGAACTGCAAATTCTAGGGGATGCACACGCTGTTGCCAGACTGATATCAGGAATCACTGAAATTTCTTCATGTGGAGTTTGGCTAAAAGTAACAAAGGGATGGTGGATGCCATAAATCCCAGAAGTCTCAGAAATTCTCTGGCTGTAACAGAGGTCAGAGGAATAAGATTTTGAAAGTAGGCAATGAGAGTCAAAGGCCTTGGTGGAGGCAGGTATGCCAGCATGGGTACTGTCTGAATCCTGCATCCTAGGAAAACAGGATCTTGAGATGGTGTTAGAGATGAGTTGTTGAAGTTTATTGTGAACCCCAGACATTGCAAAAGAGTAACTGCAAACTGGAGGTTTTGCACTAAGGTCTTTGCAGAGGATGTATGAAACAGGAGTTCATCCAGGTAAGGAAAAACTTGGATGCCCTGAAGCCTACAAAAAGCAATCACAGGAGGAAGGCATTTTGTGAATACCCTTGGAGCAGTAGAAAGGCCAAAGAGCAAACCAGAGAACTGAAAATGCCAAGAAGCGACAGAGAAATTTCCTGTAAAGGGGATGAATAGGTATGAGAAAGTAGGCATCCTTGATATCCAGAAAGGCCATGGAAGCCTGAGGAAGACGTAACAGGAACAAAGTCTGTAGAGAAAGCATGCAAAAGGAAGGACTCTTCAGAAAAGTATTTAGGTGTGAAAGATCCAGAATGGGTCTCTAAGGACCCTCGTTTCTGGGAACCAGAAACATTCTCGAATAAAATCCTTTTGCCCTTTAATTCAGTGGAACCTGTAGAACAGTTCCCTGACTTAACAGTTCCTGAAGTACCTCTGGGAGTAAATACTCTGTTCCTGAGGTGGTTCAGGAATGCCCATGAAAGGAGGAAGGGATTTCCAAACCATAAAATACCCTTTTTGAATTACTGAAAGAATCCATGAGTCTTGGGTAATGCTTGACCAAATTGAAAGAGACAGATGAAGTGAAAGAGGAATGAAGCTGAGAGAAGAGTGATAGTCAGATACTACCTGGTTTGTCAGGAAAGGGCTGCTTCTGTGCAGAAGAAGCCTGAGTAGTCTTAGGTGGAGGAGCCCTCCTTACACTTTCCTTACTTTTAGAAGGAACAGTCTGTCTCCAAACAAAAGCTGGCTTGGAAGGATAATTCCTTTGGAACTTAGGCGCAGGTGAAACCAAAAGATGTTTCAAGTCCTGTAACTCCTTGCCTTTCTCCTGCAAAAACTTGAACAAGTCAGAAGCAGTCCCTAACAAGCCATTGTTCTCTAAAGGAGCATCCATCAACTTAGCTTTTATGTCATCTGGCAGAGGTTGAAGCCTTAGCCAAGAATACCTCCTCAATACAGATCCTGAAGCAGCAGCCCTACATGAAGTTTCTGCTGCATCATAGCACTTGATAGAATGGCGAGCCAACAGACAGGAAGCCCCTAACAAAGACAAGGCAGAAGTTTTCCGAACAATCTGGAATGTTAGAAACAGCTTGAGAAGCCTGGGACAGGAGGGCCAAAACATATCTAATCATATGAGTTTGGAATTAATAGCACAAAATGCAAGGGTGGCAGAAGTAAAGATCTTCTTTCCCAGTCATTCTATTGTTCTGCTTTCCTTATTTAGAGGGGAAGAAGTTTAGTGGTGAGCAGTAATTTTGAAGGCTTATCTGAAGCCACAGAGACCACCAAAGTGTCAGCAGATAGGTACTTGTAAAGAAATTTGCAATTATCAGGCATTTTGTAGAAACAGCAAGGCTTCCTAGAGGCAGGGGGCTGAGGATCAGGAGCCTGACATGCTGTGGAACAGGCATCCAGTAAAGCAGGTAAAACTGGGGAGACAGCAGATGGCAAAGGAGATTCTATTTGCAGGAGCTCATAATATCTCTTTTGCGCATCAGAAACTTGGGAGCAGACCCACTTGAAGTACTCCCTCATCTTAGCAATAGTATCCCCAAAAGTAATCTCCTCAATAGGAAATTCTGGACTGGTAGATTCCTCTTCAGGAAAAGCATACTTTAGAGGTGATGGAATTTGGGTGGAATAGGCCAAAGATTCTGCATTCAAGGAAGCCTCTTCATCAGAAGAATCCTGCTCCCTTGCCCTCTTGTGAGGGCAAGTAGTCCAAGGAGGAGCAGGAACAGAGACCCCTGACGGAGGCTTCAGAACCATAAGGGCATTAAATAAGCCCTAACTGAAATTCTGCCTCTCACTTTGAGGGTCTCTACAAGAAGAAACATGCTTTGTGTTTTGCTTTTTCTTTAACTGGACGTCTGCCTTACGAAAAGTGGAAGGGCCCGACATCAGTCTACACTCTGTCATTGGAACTTCCTCCCTCACCAGAATTTGAGGACTCCCCTCCCCCAGGCCCATCAGTAATAATAAGTCTTGGTTCCCCCTGACTGTCTGAAACAGATGTCTGCAATGCCTCCAAAGTCGTGCCTGTTATCAGATCCATGACACCCTCCAAAGCGGTCCCAGCTGAAGAATCCGACCTCAGAACCAGGCGAGATTCCTGGTTTTCAGAAGCCTTGAGAGAGACATCAGATGTAGGAGGCACAGAGGAAGAGTCCAGCCTTGGATTTTTGGCCTTTCTCTTCAGTGAAGACTCAATGTCAGGCCTAGAAGTTCCCTCCATATTGTCTTTTGTTAAAAGTTTAAGACACTGATTTTCCAAATAAACTGTAAGAGAAGACAGATGACTATGTAAAGTCTTGGACATGATTGGAGAGAAGCCCCTATGCAAAACAAGCACTGCTCGTGACTATCTTTTATGTGAAATTTGTCTCCCACACTGGCATTTGCCTTTTACTGGATGACATGAAAAAACCCACAGCAAAAAAGCAGAAGTAAATAAGAAAATGAAAACTCCAATGGGGAACTTATCTGAATGGCTTGATACACCAGCAAATGACTCAGGCGAGCAGATCGATGATCAAAAATGGCTTTCGGACTGGTGGCAGAGAAGTTGGTACATCCGGATGTTGACTTTATGCCCTACATATGTGAGCAGCATATGTGTGATGTACGGCTTACGTAAATGGCTTTGGTATACTGGCCAAACATCTGGCTGCCCTAGGAGGAATCCCTCATATTAAAAAATACTACAACAGTAAAACAGAAGGACATCTTAAAGATACATACAAAATTTTGGCTTTTAAATCATCAGAGAAGTTCTGATTACATAACCATGCATATTGTCTTAAAACAACTTAAGGAGCTCATTCGAGCATACCTCTCAAAGCATGTTTAGTAACTAGAGTCATATTAGAAACTGTTTAATTAATCTAAGACTTTTGCTCAGCAGGTAAGAATGCAGCAAAATCATCCAAAGTGTATCCACACTGTAAAATAAATAGATAAAAGAACTTTTTTATTTGAGTAGGCAGATGGGGGGTCAGCAGTAAAATGAGAAAAGAGAACAATCATATCTGAGGAAACACTGTATTTTCTCTGAGCCTTTTTAGGGGACTGCTGGACTGGATACTGGAGCAGGCAGCTTTACAAACATCTTCTAAGGCTAGTAAGAAAGGAGGGATAGCCACATAATTGGCCATCTTGTCCTCTAAGTCATACACCCTGCCTAGCTCTGGGTAGTTCCGAACTGCTCCCAAGAAAAAAAAATCACTAAATCTAGGAATCATCTGAGGAAGTGAACACCTGTTGGACTTAAGCTCAAGTTCACCTTCCAAAGAATCAGTGACTAGTTTTGGTGTTGAGAAGGAAATCACCAATGTTCTCATCATAGTCCTCATTATTCCCTGAAACAACAGAAAGGTCTCTACCCAAACTAGTACTAGAGCCATGGATAGGAACACAACCAGAATAATTAGCTCTCTGCGGAACACTCTTAGTCAAGGAAACCACATCAGCCTTATAAATAGTTATAGTCTGATTATTGGTTGTATGATGAAACGTCTGTTTCTTTTTCTTGTGAACTTCACTACTAGATAAAAAAAAATCTTGGGACATATTACTCTCTTACCACAGATTACTCCTGCACATAAGGGTTTGGTTCTTCCATATCTGAGACAGATACTGGAACAGCACTGGAGAATATTTCTACACTCATGTTCCAAAGTAGCAGGCAAAGCTACACTAGAGGGAGATGGGGCAAAAGCTAAGCGGCCTGCAGGCTGATTAGAGGCCCCAACAGAATCACTAATCATAGGCTGAGGCATATTTTTATTTTGTTTTTGTCTTTTAGGTGCAACTGGATTTGATGAGGGTACCAGAGTTAGGATCCATCATGTCAGGGGAGGGAATAGTCAGAATAATCAACTGACAGTACTGGATAATGTATCACATTAACACAATGAAGTTGCTAGTAATAGATATGCCCACACATAACTAACCTCTACCAAACTGTGCTATTATCACAAAAAACAGCATGAAATGTGTTCAGAATCCTTTTAAAACTGGCAGAGGTTAAAGAATTTCTAGTACACAAAGTCCAAGCACCAAAGCAACCATTGTGCCAAACTAGAGTCAAAAAATTAGCTCCACACCCTTTAACCACATTAAACAACCATAAAATAACTTTTAATAGCCATTTAAACTATATTTTCTTGTCTAGAACTTGAAAAAGGAATCAGTTTTGTAATGCTTTGTAAAGGTATGAATAGAGGTCCAGGTTGCCACCCCTAGAATGCTTCTAGACTCCACCCTTTTTCAACATGCCATCACACAGGATGGTCAGGTTACTCTGTTATATAGAGTGAAATCACCACAGTATATTCAAATAAGAATCTGTGATAAAAATTTGATCTTATGTTAAAAACACAGACAATAGGAGTCATACATATAGTTGTACTGTTTAGTCTGGAGCTTTTCTCCCTGGGCCTCCACTGAAAACGGGCTCTTGGCCCAGTTAGACTTCTCCCAGTTAACAAATGAAATAAATAAATAAATGAAATAAATAATGTAAAAATGCTGAAAATCTATGTTTTCCAATATCTGTAACATTTTCCTGTCAAAAATGAAAATAAAGCAGTAACAACAGTAAAGACAGGCATCTTGTGTCTAACAGCACACATACACACTGTACATAGGTTCATAGGTTCATACTCGGCTATCTGCCCAAGGGCATTTATAAGCCTAGCCCATAGTTATGTGGCTTTTGCCACCCCTTTAGTTTGAATAAAAACTATGCCTATCATTTTGCTGTGCCTCTGTCAAGCAGTGACACTGAAGTAATCCCTGGGGTATATCTGCAATCTCCCATCCATTGGTCAAGATTCCTCTTGAACAAGGCCAGAGAGGTGCTCTGCCTCACATGTACCGGGATTTTGTTCCACAGCATAGGGAGTCTCTGGGTGATGAATCTGTCCCTCCAGCACGTTCTATTTATAACCGTGTCAAGGTTTAAGTCTCCCGCCCTTGTGGTTCTGAGGAATCTAGATTTTTTGAGGTGAAGCATATTCATCAAATCTGGGTTTGACATGGCCTTATATGTCAGGCACAGGTCACCTCTGAGCAAGCGGTATGAGACTGAATAGAGCTGGAGTTCTTTCAGTCGGGCAGCATAAGACATATCTTTGAGACCCTTTATCCTTTTGGTGAGGGACTTTTGGGGCCTTTCAAGCTGCAGCAGGTGTCTGGTCAGATACATTCCGAACGGGGCATTGTACTCAATCATAGGTCTAATGAGTGATGAGTACAGAGGGAAGATGACCTCCCTTGATCTAGATGTGAATCCCTTCATGATCAGGTGGGTGATATAGAAGGTTTTCCTAACTACTTTAGCAACATGAGTGTCAAACGAAAGGCTACTGTCAACCTGGGTCCCCAGATCTCTGGTGACTTTTTCTGTGCTCAGTGGATTGCCACCTATATGGTAGCTAGGGGTAACCTTGTTTTTCCTGAAGGGTATGACTATGCATTTTTTGGCGTTTAACTTCAGGCCATGGCTCTGGCACCAGTTATCCGTTTCTGTTTGGCCCTTCTGGAGGATATCTGTGTCAGATGTGTTTTCGACTATGGCGCCCAGTTTGCAGTCATCTGCAAACTTTGTCAGCCATAACCCTCCTGTGTTTGCTTGTACTTCAGAAAAGTAGATGCCGAACAAGAGTGGACCCAGGACTGAGCCCTGTGGGACACCACTTGTGACAGGCTTTGAGTCTGACATGGCTCCAGCAACTCTGACCCTGTGGGTTCTGTCACTTAGCCAGTTTGCAACCCATCTTGTGATGTATGGGTTTACATTCAAGCTGATGAGTTTTTCGATGATACCTGAGTGGGGTATTGTGTCGAAGGCCTTTGCCAGGTCGAGGTAGGCTGTATGGACTGCCTTTCCCTCATCAATGGCCTTGGTGACTGTCTCGAAAAAGACAACCAAGTTTAAGAGGCAGAATCTGCCTTTGACAAAGCCAAACTGGGTTGGATCCAAAGTCTGCAAGTTCCCTATGTCTTTATTTATGAGTTCCATTATGATCCTCTCCATGGCTTTGCAGATAAGGCTTGTCAAGCTAATGGGGCGGTAATTTCCAGGGTCTGTGGAGGCACCGCCCTTATGAAGTGGGACCACAGCCGTGCGCCACTCCTTGGGTACGTATCCTGAGGTGAGGCTAAGATTAAACAGCTGTCCTAACTGTGGGTTTAATTTCTCGTTGAGTTCATGAAGCACACAGCCGGGGCCACCGTCCGCTCTCTTGAATGCTGTGTTTTTTGCCTTAGTGAGGGCAGTTCTCACCTGGGCGTTGGAGATGTTTGAGGGGCTACGATCCTCTGGAATAGATATCTCTCCTTTTGGGGGTGAGGGGGTGAGAAGTTTGCACTGAACCTGTCAGCCAGTATGTTGGCAATGTGTGTAGGTTCAGTAATTTTCACATCATTTTGAACTAATTCTGAGCATATCTGGGAGTTTCCTCCTAGGTTTCTAACATAGCTAAAGAAGGCCTTATGATTCTCTTTAGAGTCCTTGGCGATTTTTCTCTCAAAATTTGCCTTGGATGATTTTATGAGAGCTCTTAGTTTTTTTACTTATAATGATCAAAGGTGTCTTACCTTTCAAGGATTTTGCTCTATCTTGTAGTAGCTTCCTCCTTTTGTTGTAGAGCTTGTTTATGGCTGGGGTCCACCAGACTGGACGCTTGCCTTTGGTACAGAGAGTCTTAGTTTTGTTTGGGATTGCCTGATCCATGCAGTCCTGTAGGTGCTGGTAGAAGGCATTTGTAAGTGATTCAGCGGTTTGAGTAATGTTTACCACTGGCTCAGGGGCCTTAAAGGAGACCACACTAGTTTTTAGAAGTGTGAAATCTGCTTTTGAGAAGTTTTTCACTGTGGTCTCTTTGTTTCAGGTGGGGCGGGATGAGGACCTCCAGCGAGATTAGTTTATGATCTGATCTCACCAGTGAGGGGTATACTTCGGTGTTGAACATTTTGATCCCATGTTCATGATGATGAGATCAAGTATGTTTTCTCCTCTTGTGGGGATGGTGACTAGTTGTTCCATGGCATTTGAGTTTATGAACTCCAGGAATCTTTGGGTTAGAGTGTTCGGGCTTGAGTAGTGTTCCCAGTCTATATTAGGGTAGTTGAAGTCACCTAGTATGATGGTGTTTGGAGATACATTTATCCCTCCAATGTTTTCAGGAAGGCCATGTGAGGTTCCTGAGTTTGAGAGGGTGGCCTGTAACATGCTACAAATTGCAGAGCAGTCTTGCCTATGGTTAATTGCACCTGGATGGTCTCCGATGCATCGTGCATTGCCACCAACCTTGAGGTGTGGGTGTCCTTTATGAATATGGACACCCTCCTTTCTTGGTGTTGTCCGGATTTTGGGGCGGAACGCATGATATGAGGTGAAACCTGTTAGTGCTGGGGTGCTCTCAGGAGCCTTGAACCAGGTTTCTGTCACAGCACAGACATCGATGTTCTCCATATTGAGAAGGGCCTCGAGTGCGTGCATCTTGAGATTGAGACTTCTGGCATTGAGCAGCATTACCCTTAGTTTTTTCCTTTTGGTGTTCTAGGGTGGTAAGTTTAGAATTTGAGCCTTGCCTAAAAAGGCACTATGGGGTGGCAAGAGCCTTTGCCAATATCCGGAAGCCCAGGGTGACAGGTGCAAGCCGTCCCTTGCAAAGCAGCGTGGCTTGTCCAGCATGTCATCCCAGGCAGACAGACATTGGATCCCCTTTGAATGACACCAGAATTTAAGCCAATTATTAAAGCTGATCATCTTATCACTGTATTGTGGCATCATTCTAGGTGAAGGTAGGATACTGCTCAAGGTCAGGGTCATACCTGCCTGGGCTACATAATCAGAGAGCTCCTCGATGTCCCTTTTCATGTAGTCCAAGGAGGTACATCTCAGGTCATTGACACCAGCGTGGACAATGACTGAGTCGACTTGTACCTGCTGTTGAGAGACCTGAGTGCTTGCGTTATGTGGCGGATTCTAGCGCCCGACAGGCAGCTTACTGTGACCTTCTCTTTACTCAGTCTGGTGAGCGGGACGTCAGTGTGTCTGACTATGGAATCACCGATGACAAGTGTGTCTGGCATTTTGTTTGGCCTTAAGGGCTGTGACTGTTTGACACTCTGACTGTGTGGTCTATGTGTTGCATGTGTTGGGTCGTGAGGTGGTAGTTGTTTGGGTGTCTGCTTTGGTGGCCTCTGCTGTTTTGGTAAATTTTTGATCAGAGCCTCCGAGTATGTCTTTGTGTGAGTATGTGTATGATTTGAAGTTGTGATGGTACCATGTGTGACTGGGTATGTATTGTGTGTGTGGTTACCTTCTCCTCCTGTCTGGTCTTGCCAGTCCTATGTTGAGAGAGCTCAGCCTCCAGTTTGGCCGTATAGTTGCATCTCTCGCATGTATTTGTGTTTTGTGGGAGAAGGAGAGGATTGTCTGTGTACATGAGGCAGTTGTAACATTGCCTCAATATTCCCAGGTTCACCAGTTGAGCTGGAGAGGACACTAGCAACTGATCCCTCGACATACTAGAAGTAGTAGATAAAGAGACTTTCAAAGGACTCCGGGGGAAGTGGGTTTTAGGCTGGTGGGGTACTATCTATAATAAGAGTGCTTTATCAAGGTGCAAGTACTGTAGGAGTAAGTGCTAGGCTTTACAGATAGAGAATAGTCTACTTGGGAATCAAGTAGAGATGAACTTTTCAGTTATAGGATATGCTGGTTAGATCAGCAGTACAGCTCGAGGAAGGTAGTTTTAAGGGAAAATTGTGAAAGAAATACTGAAAATTTCCTCAGAAATAGAAAAAAAACATTTGCCAAAGATCGAATCCTATAAAAACTGTTACAAGCAGAAATTCCCATAGGAATTGCTGTAAACAATGACAGATATAATATATTATATAAAATAAAAAGAGAAAGAGAATAATAAATCTAATAACAAAATGAGAGGAAGAGGATCCCCATATGGAGTTTATCTTAGCAGTAAGCCAGAAAAATCACCACTGGATCCTGGGAAGAGTTAGAGGACTTTCTTCTTTGGATAGCAGAAAGACTGAACACTCACATCCTGTAATATCTAAAGGCTCCCCCTTTCAGGACAGGTTCAGCCAATCAGCTGTTACACAAAGAGAGGGGGAAGGGAGTCTGAGCCTTTAAAAGCTGGCAAGTACTGTATTATCTCAGCAGACAACCCAAAATGCCACTGAGGCAGATGGAATGATGAACATCTATTTTATCTTACTCTGAATACAATACATAGTCAACAATTTTGTCATTATTGAATTGTATCTATTTCTTCTGCTTCTCTTCTTATCATCACTCCTCATTGTACACTAAAATAGGACATAAAATTTAGTAAATAAACCCTGGCTCCATGACACAGAGGGATGAATACCTATGAGTCAGGCAATGAGTCAATTAGTGGTACTGGCAATGACACCTACTGATGAATAAGCACAATAAGCCATTACCGGCAGAAGTGGTAAGGGAAGGCTTACACTGTTAATTGCCACATGTGCCACAGAGTCAGAAATTATGTGGATGGGAGCATGTACATCATTCATCATTTAAACAGCCAGTATGACTGTGCTGGTCACCTGTGGGGGGCTGGGTGAGGAATGGGGAAGTAATCTTTACAGGATCAGTGAACTGTTTCTTCAACACATACAAACAGAGTAGAAAATTAAAAAAAGTTTATTTTTCAATACGGCAAGGCATCTCACAAACAGATGAGGGCATGGCCACTTAAGGAATGCAACTAAAAATACCTGCTTTGATCATTACAAGGAATCTAAAGAGCATTTTTACAGCCCCTCATAGTGAGAAGATTTCGGACATCACAATACAAGGTACTTGTCTGTGGCAACATTTTTTTTCTGCACTGACAGTACAGTAAAGTATCCAGAGACAGCTTCACACAGCAATGATGGACAACTGTAAAGGGATGGCAATCCAACACATTTACAGGAAAGTACAGTTGTGTACACTTACCATAAATGTAGATGCTCGAGTGTATTCACTGTTGCAGTCATCACATTTGGGTTATCTGCCTGCAGGTAGCCCTCAGTTGGCCTGAATACCAGAGTCTTGGAATTTCTGCGTCGGATGCTGTCGCTTCGTCCATGACGGCAGGGCGTCATGGGTATAAAACATGCCATTACATCAGTTTTTCTTGCCCCAGATGTCAGGAGCCCCCTAAATAGGAAGCAATTACATGGTGTGGAACACCACCAGCAAAAAGCAAATACCAATGATATAAGGTATGCCAAACAAAAAAGATAGGTAGAAGTAAAGAGAAGTCAGAGGGCTGGAGGGAGGGTAACCAGGACTGCAAAAGTGAATACACTCCAACATCTACATTTATGGTAAGTGTACACAACTGTACTATGTTCTTCGTGTTTCACTGTTGCAGTCACCACATTTGGGTTGATTCCCAAAGCTGAGGATGGGTGGAGGCAGTCAAGAAGCATTAGGGCTGGCAAGCAAATCCAGCTCTGGATTTAGAAAAGATAGGTAAGTGGTAATGCTTGATGAAGGTGTGTACCGAGCTCCAGGTCACAGCTTCCAGGATGTCCCTGGCAGGGACGTCCTTGAGAAATGCTGTAGAGGTTGACATAGTCCTGGTGGAATGTTTTCTGATCCCTGTGGGGCATGTTCCCCATGATGTTTGCAGCAGAAATGGATGCAGTGTGCTATTCATGCAGAAAATGGTTTGCCCCCTGCCTGGTCAGATTTCCAGAAAGGTTTAGTTCTGTCCAGATAGAACTTAAGCTGCCTGTGCACGTCCAAGGAGTGCAGAATCCTTTACCCTGTATTCTGAGGATTAGGGAAAAAGGTTGGCAAATGAATGGATTAGTTTAAAACCACACTAGATATCACCTTTGGCATAAATGATGTATGGAAGATAATGAAGGGTTCCACGGCCATAAGGGCCTGCAATTCAGACACGTCTTGCTGAAGTGATGGATAGAAGTAAAGTTGTTTTCCAGGAGAGGAATTTTAACTCTGCTGAAGCAGCAGGCTCAAAGGGTGGAAGCGTGAGTTTTTCCAATACAAGGGTAAGGTCCCATGCTGGAGTGGGAGCGCTCCTGGGGGAGGGGGGGTCTTAAATTTTTTGGCTCCTCTCAAGAACTGTTTGACCAGAGGATGAGAGAGAGAGGAGGTGGCTCACTATAATAATGAGCTGAGATGGCAGAGGCATGAATCTTAAATGAAGAGAAGGATAGGCCTTTGTGGTACATTTCTGTTAAGTAATCTAGTATACGAGGAAAGCTGGGCACATCTGTGTCCATTCCTTGAGACGGGCTCCAAGAACAGTATCTTTTCCACTTTTCTGAATAGGATTTTCTAGTAGTAGGCCTTTTTGCCTCCAGGATGAAATCCAGCACCTGTTTACTGATGGTTCAGGGGATGAAACAGGCTGCTAGGTTCAGGGTTTGTAACTGAGGATGCAAAATCTAGCCCTCCTGCTGGGATGACGGAGGGGGGGGGGGGTGAGGCAGGTGCCAAGGTGGCAGTACTGTCAGACTGCGCAAAGGTGAGTACCAGTGCTGGTGTGGCCAGTCTGGTGCAGTCAGGATAGTCCTTTGCTCGTCCTGTTTGGTCTTTAGTAGAACTTTTGAGAGGAGAAAAGGCATAGATTGAGAGGTTTTCCCATGTAAAGGACAGAAAGTACAGTTTTGTACCTACCATAAATGTAGATGTTCGAGTGCTAATACAGCTGCAGTCATAACAGATGGGTTCTCCTGCCGTCAGGCGGGTCCTCGGTTGGCCGAATTCCAAAGTCTAGGTCCAGCGTCGGTTGTCGTCGCTTCTTCCCTGACGTCAGTGCGACAGGGGTATAAAAGAACCAGCCGACGCCATTTTCTTCAGTTTTTCTTGCCCCAGATGTCAGGTGCCCCCAGAAGGAAGGCAATAATAAATTTGTGTGATAATGCAGTGCTATATAATCAAAATACAGTAGTTGCAAGCAAATACATCATAAATGAAAACCCCAATCAGGTTGTATGAGGATGTGTTAGCCTAATAGGCCTGTCCCAAGAGGGGAAGGAGGGAGGGAAACCTGGACTGCAGCTGTATTAGCACTCGAACATCTACATTTATGGTAGGTACAAAACTGTACTATGTTCATCGTGCATACAGCTGCAGTCATAACAGATGGGTAGAATCCCAAAGCTAAGAAAGGGGTGGCAGGCACTAGTCGGAGCTAGGAGGAGCCAAAATGCCCTGCAAGACTGCAGTGACAAAGCCTGCTCTAGATTTGGAGTATAATGGTAGGTTGTAGTGCTTGGAGAAGGTATGCACAGAACTCCAAGTGGCTGCTTCCAAAATATCCTTGGTAGGAACTCCTCTGAGGAATGCTGCAGAGGTGGTTGTGGCCCTGGTGGAATGAGTTCTAATGCCTGTAGGAACAGTTTTTCCATGAAAGGAATAGCAAAAGCGTATGCAGTGGGCTATCCATTTTGAAATTGTCTGTTTGGAAATTGGCTTCCCTTAAGCTTCTACCGCATAGGCCACAAAGAGCTGTTCTGATTTTCTGAAAGGCTTTGTTCTGTCCAAATAATAACGCAGCTGTCTGTGGATGTCCAAGGAATGTAGTAATCTCTCCCCTTTGTTTTGAGGATTAGGATAAAAAGTAGGTAAATGTATGGCCTGATTTAAAGCTACCCTGGATACCACTTTAGGCATAAAGGTCGGGTTGGTTCGTAAGGAAACTCTGTCCTGATGGAAGATGATAAAAGGCTGGACAGCCATGAGAGCCTGTAGATCTGAAACTCTACGTGCTGAGGTGATAGCCAGAAGGAAAGCTGTTTTCCAGGACAAATATTGCAAATCTGGTGAGGCAGCTGGCTCAAAAGGAGGCAAGGTCAATTTTTCCAGAATGAAATTAAGATCCCAAGCAGGTATTGGTTGTTTCCTTGGAGGCCTTAAATTCTTAGCCCCTCTGAGGAACTGTCTTAAGAGAGGGCGAGAGAATAAAGGTGGATCAGTGTTGTATTCTGCAGAAATGGCTGAGGCATGTATTTTGATGGGAGGAGAAAGAAAGTCCACTGCTTAGCAGTTCAGCCAAATATTGTAGTATTTGAGGTAAATTCAGTTTTCCAGGATCCTGCCCCTTTTTCTCATTCCAGACACAAAAACGTTTCCATTTTGCGGAGTAAGCTTTTCTAGTTGATGGCCTTCTGGCCTCCAAAATGACATCCTGCACCTCCTTGGAGAGTAGGGCCTGTTGAGATGCTAAGGAATCTTCCATGCGGCTAGATTGAGTGTTTTTAGCTGGCTGTGAATAGTTTTTAAACTGTGCTGAGTCAGAAGAAGAGGCATTAGAGGCAGGGTCCATGGTGGAGAATGCGTCAGGCTCCTCAGGAGTGGGTACCAGTGTTGCCTTGGCCAGTCCGGAGCAATGAGAATCATCTTTGGTCTGTCTGCGTTGGTCTTTAATAGAACTTTGGGCAGCAGAGGAAGTGAAGGGAAGTCATAAACTGTCATTGATGTCCAACTGAAAGAAAGAGCGTCCACTCTCCAGGCCTTTGGATGGAAGATCCTTGAGCAGAATTTTGTCAATTGATGATTCTTGTGGGAGGCAAAGAGATCTATGTCTGGCCTTCCCCATTCTTGGATTATTTCTGTAAAAACTTTGGATGCAATTTCCATTCGTGTGGATCTGTCATATTCCTGCTTAAGTTGTCTGCCAGTGTGTTTTCCTTGCCTGGCAAGTACTGTGCTTGTAGTTCCATTTGTAAGTCCATGGCCATGTTCCAAAGTGACATGGCCAGTCTGCATAGGGGGTAAGAATGTGTTCCTCCCTGTTTGTTTATGTACCACATAACTGTGGTGTTGTCCGTTCTTATCAATAATTGACCTGGTTGTAGAAGGTCCTTGAAAGCTATAATAGCATTTATTACTGCTAGCATTTCTTTTTGATTGATGTGAAGGTGCTTTTCTTTTTGGGACCATTTGCCCTGAATGCACCGATCTGTCATGTGCGCCCCCCCCAGGCGTAGTCCGAGGCATCTGTTGTGATGACTTGATTTGCTTGAGGCTTGCTGAATGGAAGACCTGTGTTTGTTTGACATGCTTGAGCCCACCACAGAAATTCCTTTTGCAGACATGGAATTAGTGGTATTATTGTTTCCAAACTGTGGCTGTGTTGAGACCATATGTTTTTCAGGTACCATAGTAGTTTCCTCATGTGCAGCTTTGCACATGGGATTAGTAAGATGCAAGATGCCATGAATCCCAGAGCCTGCAGGATTTTCCTTGCAGTCAGCCTGATGCAATTTGCTAGTGTTCTGAAGTATTGTATTAGTTGCCCCTGCTTCTCTGGCGTGAGGTAGGCCATCTGGGTGTTTGTGTCCAAATTGGCACCCAGGAAAATTATCTTCCGAGAAGGTATTAGCCTTGATTTCTTTTTGTTGACTGTGTATCCCAGAGATTTCAATAACATTATTACATAAGCCAGATGTTTCAGAAGAATGTGCTTGCTGTCCGCTTGGATCAGGCAGTCGTCCAAATAGGGGTATATTTGTATCCCTTGAAGTCTGCAGTAGGCAATTACTGATGCCAGGCATTTCGTGAATACTCTGGGCGCAGTAGATAAGCCAATGGGCAATGCAGAGAATTGATAATGAGTTGAACCTGCAAGAAATCTGAGGTACCTTCTGCAATTTTGTCTGATTGGGACATGCAGGTATGCCTCCTTGAGGTCCAATGTTACCAGCCAAGACTCCTTGCCCAGCATGGGAAGAAGTTGCTGTAGAGTGAGCATCTTGAATTTTGGTACGAGTAGAAATGTGTTTAGGATGGATAGGTCCAAAATAGGTCTCCAATCTTTTCCCTTCCTTGGCACCAGAAATAGCCTGGAATAAAAACCTTGACCTTGTTCGTCCGTAGGTACCTCTTGAATAGCTTTCATGTTTATGAGATCTGCAATTTGTTTTTGTGCCTTTGCCCTTTGATTGTGTGGCAGGTTTGGCATGCCTCTCATCTTTGGAAGGGTGTGAAAATGAAATTTGTAGCCTCTGTTTATAATGTCCAGGATCCATTTGTCCTTTGTGACAACATGCCAATTTTTTGAAAATAATGCCAGCTTTCCTCCTAAGGAAGCTGCCGTTTGAAACCTGGTTGGCATGCAAAGGGGAAAGTCATTGGGTTTGCTTTCTGAAAGTTTGCGAGTTGTCCTCACCACCTCTTTGTGTAGGGGCTTGCCATTGTTTGCCTCTATACGATCCTTGGGATTGTCCTCTGCCCCTAGGGCGCCTGTATCTGCCTCTTTGGGGTCTGTCTGTGGCAGGAAAGGACCAGTTTTTGGAAGGCCAATTTCTACTAAAACGTGGGGGTTGAACCTGTAGAAATTCTTTCACTGTTTGCATTGATTTAGCCTTTTCCTCCATTTTCCTTAATACCGCCTCAGCATTAGCACCAAATAGTACATCCTTTTGAAGTGGGCCGTCTAGTAATTTAGCTTTGACATGATCAGGCAAGGCTTGTTCCTTGAGCCAGGCATGCCTACGTATGACTGATCCTGTAACAGCAGCTCTACATGACGCCTCTAGAGCATCAAAACCACATTGTAAGGTATGCTTACCCACTTGTTCTGCACTATGCATCAAATCCTGCAACTCCTTCAAATCTGGTTGTTCAGGTTGTGACATTTTACTCTTCAATTGTGATAACAAAAACTGTTGGTATTTTAGCATATGAAACTGACAGTTTAAGGCCCTCATGGATAAGGTAGCCGAGGTATATACCTTTTTTCCCCACCTTTCTAAGGATCTGGAATCTCTCTCAGAGGGCAATGGAGGCCTTAACTCCCTTGGGGCCCTGTGAGATGGTTTCTGGGTCAGCAGCATGGCTTTTGTAAAGAAATTGGTGTGAGTCAGGAACCCTGTAGTACCTGTCAGGCTTAACTGGTGCTGGAGGTAGAGAGTCCGGGTTAAGGCAGGCCTCCGAGTAAACATCATCTAGGATGTCCAAGACAGGAGGTATAGCCAGAGGCCTATGCTGAGGTAACAAGAGAAATTCCCTGAGCCTTTTCTTGGAATCTGAATAATCCTGGCCTTCCCAGAGGAAGTGTTCCCTTAAAGTATGCAAAGTTTCCCCAAATGAGTAGTCCTCAGGGGGGGATAGAGAAGGGATGGACTCCTCCGCATCAGAGTCTTCAAAAGGGGAGTAAGAATGTTCCTCATCATCAGAGTGCTCTGAAATAATGGAGCCTTGGTCAGAGGAGGGGGAATCTTCCTCCACTCTGGGCCTTTTGTCCGGTGGGGGCTGAGAACCTCTGATTAGAGTAATTAAATCCTCAGCCATTTTAAGCATCTGTTTCTTAGGCATGGGGCCTGTAGATGGGCCCTGTGTCGCTGGATCTCTTAGGGTGCAAGGATGCTTTAGACTTTGTGAAAGCCTTGATGGAGAAAGAAGAGGAAGGTCTGAAGACACCTTGAGTGGAGGTGGACCTGTCCACATTCTGAGTTTCAATGCCAAGAGTGGCTTCGGTATCTGTAGTCAGGGTGTGGGCCGAGGAGCCTGCGACCTCCGGCACAGGAGACACCGTCAAAGAAGTGTCATCGGTAATCAGGGGCTGCGTAGGCGCCTCACTAAGAACCGGACCACGTGTAGTTGGGTTTGGCGTGGTGTCGGTAGAGGCCGCGGACCTCGTGTGTCGGTCCTTGTCTTTGCGTCTTTTAGACAAAACCGGAGTCGGAGTATCCGACGACATAGTATAGTTAAATGCTTTCCAAAAATAATTCTGGGTGAACTCCGCCCGATGCTTAATAGTGCGTTTGTTGAATGTAGCACAAAAGCGACAGACCGAGACGTCGTGGTCTGGGCCTAAACAAGGTATACAGAGGGAATGGAAATCCTTATGCGGTATTTGCTTCCCACAAGAAATACAATTATTAACTTTGTCTGACATCGGTCTGAGGCAAGAAAAGTTTCCCCAACGGGGTACTTAGCTTTTAAGAAGACTTCGGTTTCCAAATTTCTTGTGAACTGCTTCTGCTTCGGGCACCGCGCGGCAAGAAAGACTGGAGAAAATGGTGTCAGCTGGTTCTTTTATACCCCTGTCGCACTGACGTCAGGGAAGAAGCGACGACAACCGACGCCGGACCTAGACTTTGGAATTCGGCCGACCGAGGACCCGCCTGACGGCAGGAGAACCCATCTGTTATGACTGCAGCTGTATGCACGATGAACATCATCCACTTTCCATGCTTGGCTGTGGGGAGTTTTTGGTGCAATATTTGCTTAACTGAAAGTTCTGAGGGAAGGTGAAGAGGCCCACCTCTGTTGCCCCCCCCAACCTGTGGATCAGCAGCTTGAATGATTTGGGTTCCAGTTTCCACTCGTGCGGGTCCATTATATTTCTGCTTAAGTCATCTGCCAGTGAATTTAGTCTGCCTGGCAGGAACTGAGCTTGCAGGTGCACTTGGTTGCTCAAGGCTGTGTCCCACAGAGCCATGGCTAACCTGCAGAGTGGGTAGGAATGGGTTCCATTTGCCTTGAATACCTTCTTCTGCCATATGAGCCCCCATGCATAGTCTGATGCATCTGTTGTTAGGGTTTGGGCAGCAGGAAGTAGAGTGAAAGGGAGTCCTTTGTTGTGGTAGCAGGCTTCTGCCCAGCAAAGGAACTCTGCCCTTAGGCGAGGAATGAGAGGAATCACTGTTTCCAGGTCCTGAGAAAGTTGACTCTAGAGACTTTTTAAGTACCATTGAAGTTTCCTCATATGCAGCCTTGCATATGGAATTAGTAGAGTGCAAGAGGCCATGAACCCTACGGCTGGCAGTATTTTTCTTGCAGATAGCTGGGTTTTGATGGCCAACAGACTGAGGTAGTTTGTCAAATACATTTGTTTTTCTGGAGTGAGTAATGCCATCTGGGAAGTTGTATTCAATCTTGCTCCCAGGAATATAAACTGTTGGCTGGGTACCTGATGTGATTTCTTTTTGTTGATGGTGTACCCCAGTGAAGTTCGAAGTCTCTTTACAAATGTCAGGTGCTGGAGTAGCAATTCCTGACTGTCTGCCTAAATCAGGCAATCATGCAAGTATGTGTAAATTTGAATTTTTCTCTGCCTGCAACATGCAATGGATGGAGCTAGGGATTTTGTGAATACCCTGGGCGCAGTAGATAAGCCAAAGGGAAGTGCAGATAACTGATAATGCATAGAGCCTGCTCTGAAATGTAGGTATTTTCTGCAAGATTCCCTTATGGGGATGTGCAGATAAGCTTTTTTAAGTCTATGCTGGCTAGCCAGGAGTCTTTGGCTAGCATAGGAAGCAACTGTTGGAGAGTAAGCATCTTGAACCTAGGAACCACCAGGAAGGTGATGAGAATAGACAGATCCAGGATAGGGCGCCAAGAGTTTTCTTTTCTAGGTACCAGAAACAGTCTGGAGTAAAAACCTTGTCCCGTATGTTCTGCTAGGACAGGTCGAATAGCCTTGATACTGAGAAGAGAAAGTACTTGCTTTTGGGTCTCTGTCCACTGGTTTGGTGGGGAGGTCTGGCCAGCCGCTTGGGGTTGGCAGTGAGTGGAAGTAGAATCTGTATCTCTGGGATACAATGTTCAAGACCCATTTGTCCTGGGTGATGTACTCTCATTTTGTTGCATGTAGGGCAAGTTTTCCTCCTAAGGGTGCAAGTACTTGGGCAAGGCTTGAACGAATTAAGGATAAGTCATAGTGAGATTGTACCATAGGATGTTGGCTTTTTACTCCCTGTTTTAGAGGTGGGAACACTCCATTGCTTAGATCTGTGCATATACTGAGATTATAATCGTGGTGGCATACTGCCCCTAAGTTAGGACTGAGAAGATCTTGGAAGGACTGGAAAGGACCAGTTTTTAGAAGGCCAATGCCTATTGAATCTAGGTGGTTGTGCCTGTAGGAAATACTTAACAGTTTGCATAGATTTAGCTTTTTCCTCCATCTTTTTGAGGACTTCTTCTGCTTTACTGCCAAACAGGCGTTCTGGATTTAGTGGTGCATCTAGTAATTTTGCTTTGACATAGTGTGGCAAGATATGTTCCTTAATCTAAGCATGCCTTCTAAGAACAGACCCAGTGACAGCAGCCCTGCAAGATGCTTCTAAGGCATCAAAACCACACTGCAAAGTATGTTTTCCAACTTGGTTAGCAGAATGCATTAACATATGTAAATCTTTATGTTCTGCACAATTAGGAATCAACATAATTTTCTGTTTAATTAGCTCCATAACATGTTGCTGATACTTTAACATATGAAACTGGCAATTTAAAGCCCTGATGGCAAAAGTAGCAGAGGTATATATATTCTTACCCCATCTGTCTAAAGCCCTACAGTCCCTGTCCGAAGGGGTAGGGCTTTTGGCTACTGTAGCCTTAATGCCTTTAGGTCCCTGGGAAATGGTCTCTGGATCCGCAGTAGGATTCTTAAAGAGAAACTTGTGGGAGTCAGGTACTCTGTAGTACCTGTCCGGTTTTCTGGCCACTGAGGCAAGGTATTAGGGTTAAGGCTGGATTCCAAGAAGACATCATCTACAATCTCCAGAACAGGGGGTATAGCTAGAGACCTGTGCTGAGGCAAGTCTAAAAATTCTCTGAGCCTCTTTTCGGACTGTGGGTAGTCCTGGCATTCCCAGTGGAAATGCTCAGTTAAGGTATGCAAGGTTTCACCAAAAGAACAATCCTCTGGAGGGGAGGCAGAGGGGATGGAATCCTCAGCATCTGAATCCTCATAGGTAGAAAAGGGAATGTCCTGGTAATCAGAGGGAGCAGAGTCATCAAGCTCGCGGTCTGTAGAATCAGAAGGAAAATCAATCCTTTGTCTTAAAGAGGGGGAAGGCTGGCTTCCCCTAATTAAAGTTATAAGGTCATCAGCCATTCTAAGCATTTGTTTCCATGGCATGGGAGCTTGAGCATGAGCTTTGGGCATTGGTTTTCCAGGCAAAGTGCGAACTCTGGGCCTGAGAAATTCAGTAGTTTTAGTCAAAAATGAAGATGTCAGTTTAATACGAACATCAGAAGGTTGGAATACACCCTCAGAAGCCAGTGCCCACACAGCGGCTCCAGACTCGTCCAAGGTAGAGACATCCGCAAGTTCCATAGTTGAAGAAGCAACTCGCGGCATACCGAACTCTGAAAGGGTCTCAGCAGAGACCTGCAAATCTGTAGAAGTGGGTATCAGGGGCTGCAAAGGCACCTCACTGAGTACTGGCCTATGCGGTCTGTCTCTGTCTTTATCCTTATGTTTTTTTGGAAGATCGGTAGTCGGAGAATGAGAGCAAAAGAATTTAGTGACAAAAATAGCCCAACAACGAATAGTTTGGGCGTTGAACAAGGCACAAAAAAGACAGCGAGGAACACTGTGGTCTGGGCCTAAACAGATGACGCAGTAAGAATGAAAATCTCTGTGAGGTATTTGCTTTCCACAGGCAAGACAATTATTAACTTTTTCTGACATCGGTTAGAGCAAGAAAAAAGGATCCCCAAAGAGGTACTTATCTTTTAGAAGACTTCAGGTCTGAAACTTGAAAAACGAAAATTTCAGGAGGCGGCCGATCGGCACTTGCGAAATGCTTCTGCTTCGGACACTGCATGGCAAGAAAGACTGATGTAATGGCGTTGGCTACATGTTTTATACCCATGACGTCCTGACGTCATGGAGGAAGTGACAGCATCCGACGCAGAAATCCCAAGACTCTGGTATTCAGGCTGACTGAGGGCTACCTGCAGGCAGATGACCCAAATGTGATGACTGCAACAGTGAAACACGAAGAACATCAGAATTACTTTCAGTTATGACACCAACTCAATGCAATCTATATTAGAGGTTATGCATACCCCAATAACTAAAAAATAAATGTGTTGACCTCACACTGGAAATGAACCTTAATTTTTGTAATGCTGAGTATGAACTTTTAAGTGCATGCATCACCGAGCAGACCAAGGCATGTTTGTAGATAAATTCTCCACTGAAAAAAGGTACAAATATTTAAATTCAGGAATCTTTAAGTACCTGCTGTGCCATTCTGTTTGAAGCACTGAATGGAAGTGCGCTGAGTCTTTGGGTGAAGTAACAGTAGCAATATTGGCTCAAGAATTCGAACAACATCACTGAGAGACAGTGCCCGCACTAACCAGCCTTGAGCTGCTGCACTGATAGCACCATCTGTGCAATTCAAGCTGTCTAGTACCACAAACAGCGACCTGGAAATAAAAAAGTATAAAGTTAAAGGCAAAAGATATCAGTGACTACATCATATGTTCAGTTATTACACATTTTATACAGAACTTTGAGGAGTATTAGTGAAATGAATAAATACAGATTATTAGAAACTAGGTTTATTCTGTAGCATTTGAACTTATGTTTAATTATTAACATTCTGTATAAAGCACATTCATGATAACACACGAACATGTTAGCTACGATGAAAGGTAATAACTGCAGTTCATTGCTACAAAATACTTTAGTATATAAAGAAAATAATGCACCTCAATGAAAGCACATTCTTTCAAGTGAAACAGTTTGATCAATACCAAGCATGCAGTTCTGCCGCTTTGTTAACAATACTGCCATATTCACTTTGCATAACTACAGTAACTGTTAAAATAACTGTATAGGTATGTTATCTCTAACTCAGCTCCCTAACAAACATCGGCATCAGCAAAATTCACTGGTCTAGTTCAACAGCCTTTGGATTTTTAAAGTCAAAATAGGATTCCATATCTCTGCAGCTGCCCCACTAACCAAGAGAGTACCCTAAGGATCCATATTATCACCCTTTCATAATCCATTTTATCTACAGACTTGGCTCTGACTTTCATAAAATGTTCATCATACTCTATGCTGATGACATGGACATTTTCTGCTCAGGCCCCTCCCTTTTAAGCATCAAAACAGAAACTGAAAATAACTTGCAACAACGTTCCAGCTGGCTACAAAACACAAATCTCCTCTTCAACCTAAAAAAAACAAAATCATGCTCTGCTGGATGTACTTATCAATAGTCTCTTCCCCACCTGGCAAATACTACACAACCACATACAACTCACTAAGCAAAGACCAATTCTGTTACTCTGGCAGTGGCTAGACCTCCAACTAAACTTCAGCTATCATGTAAACATGACCAAAGCCAAAATTAATGCAACTCTGTTCTAGGGCAGGAAAATATCACATTTCATCACCCTCAAAGGAAGAAATACAATCAGAAAAGGCATTTTACTTGCACTGCTACAATATGGTCTGCAATTATTTCAGAAGCCTCAAAAATAATCTACACACCTCCAATACTTGTACAACCAGATCTGACACTTTATAAACCCTTCTCCTTCAAGAGAACACCACTCTAACCAACACTCACAAAAGTAAAATGGCTTCCTGTCAAAACAACAGGCACAACTCTTGCTCACTTCCGCTTAAACTACTAAACTTAAGGTTCTTTTCCATCCCTTGCCAGTTAGCTATCCATTATGACCTCCTACTATCCCCTTAGGTCTAGTCACCACAATAGTACCTCACTACATACATACCACAACAACCTCCATTCCACTGACTACCGTATCTCTGTTATCGGTTCCCAATTCCATTCACAGCTGAAAAAACGCTTAACAGATAAAGTTAAATGTCAGAGTTAGCAACATGACCTAGTTGCATGAAAACCATCCACTCTACATTATCATTTACTATACCACTCAGTGACTATTTTAATGCTACTGTTAATGTCCAAAACCATTGCTGATCTACTCCCTCCCTTTTTTCTGCACTGCATATGTTCCTGCATTACCTCATCATACTTGTCTATGGTGTATGGACTGTGCATATTGTACTTATCTTACTTTAACACTACTGCTCTTATTAAACATACCTATCATTCTATTCCTTTGTATACAATGTTTAATCTCTGCAACCCCTGCTTGCAATTTTTCTCTCTATGTAAATTCCAGGCCAGCCTTTAAATAGTCCACTTGGATCATCCCTCTACCCACTTAACAAATCTAAAATATGTAAATTAATAAAGAAGTATCAGGAGGAAAGTGGTATAATGGTTAAGATGTTTGGCTCACAGACACAAGGTACAGTGTTTGATTCTCACCTCTGGGAGGAAAACTGGCTAGGCTTAGAATGGCCTATTACGAAAGCTAACCTAGTAATTAGCCATGAACTTATGAAACCATGAATCTAAGGAAAGTAATGGTAAATGTGTTTTGGGACTATCAAATCTGCTATACATCACCTCTTTGACTAATCAAAGTAAAACACATCATCATATAAAATGCTCTGAACAGGTACAGCTGCAATATATATTTTTTTGCTAAAATGAAGGGTTCTCTTACTTCAGAGATACCTCTAGTGAAATTGACTTTATACTTGTTTAAGAATATAGTGTAGCTTGTTTAAGCAGCACTTCCCCTTCCTTTTTGTTTCAAGACATGTATACAAAGCAAACGTATTTAGCCAGTCTGATCCTGGTTTTATAAACTACAGGAGACTAAGTGAGCTAGTCTTCCGAGTACAAACTGACCTGGACATATGCTGCTTCGAAGAAACAATCTTGTTCACTTTTATTCACATTTTTTGTTGTCACCAATTAATGGGATTCATACAAAATGTGTTTATCACAAACTGGAGCAAGGTTTTGAACCCGCAAAAGCATGAAGTCTAAAGAAATGGGATCTTTCAAACTACAACAGCAGCAACACAGGTTTTTACTTTTCTTCTTCAAATTCAAAGCTGAGAAGAGTACTGTAGTGTGCTGCCTTATCTTCACGTCCATATTTTATTGCTAAGATAGGTACCAGAAAAATATATATTTTAAAACAGTGGATTTAAAGTATAAAGTTTATTAAAAAAGACATTCTTCTTTCAGAAAAGCCAGGTAAATACATTTGAAGATCTGGTTACCATGATAAAAAGTAATTCTAATCCAAAAAACTAGTACAGCAGCTTCAAGGTTAATTCTTGAAAAAAGAAAGCTAACCAAACTGTTACTTTACGAAGCTGTGCAAGTTACTTCAAGTCTTCAAGTATGAAGAAACTGCATTACATGTTACAAGATGGATGAATCTGTTGAATGGCCAGTTTTTATAAAACGTTTTGGCAGAGAAAAACAACACTCACAAAGACATATGTAGCCCAAACTATTACATTTTATAGTGTCTATAATATCGGCTGTATTTCAAAAAGCAATAGAAAGAACTCTAGATCGGGTTAAAAAGGTATAGCTGGGCTGGGTGATAATTTGGAAACTCAGAACAGAAAAAGACCATTTAAACACTGCAGTATGCAGGGTAGAAAGTGTTGGTTTATGCATAAAAAACTGATTATGTACTTCTGGAAAATTAAATGACATTCCTACATCACAAGTTAAATTCCACTAGTTTGTATGTATTCACAAATAAAGTGCAGCCAATTCAGCAAGTGTAATAAGTGAAGAATGCTACTAAAAGATTTCTGGGGAGCATACACATGCCTAATATTTGTTTTGCCAATGCTGTTAGTTTGTTTGAGTACTATAAACTTTGTTGCTAAATAAAAACCTGAACTAGGACTGAAGTCCAGATTAAGAACAACTTCTGAAAGTTTTAAACACATACCGCAGGTTTTCTGATATATTAATATATATATTTCTGCTATATATATATATATATATATATATATATATATATATACAAAATATATATATTTCTGATATATTAATTAATATTAATGATAGCAACAAACAAAGGATATTCTTGTGTGATGCACTTCTAATTTGTGTTGTTGCAGTACTTTCACAGAAAATGACATTTGGGTTAGTTAAACCTTCTGTCTTCCTTTTCTTAACTCAGACATTTGCGACAAAAATATACAAAGTCAGACAAGTATGGTTTTGCCATAACTTTAGGAACAAGATTCATTCAGAAATAACACATTCTTACTGTATCAACTGATACATGAAATTACCCTTCTTAGTGGGCCTGTGATTGGGTTAACCCTCCCTTCCATTCCAATGTGTGATTTTTTTTTTCTCTGAAGCACCAAGTCTTGGGTTCATGTATGTCTTACACTACTGCATGATGTAACTTCATGTAATACATTAGAAAGGTGCACCTCCTAAAACCTAAGATTACCAGTTTGCCTCACTAGTAACTGAATGCATTTCCTACCTTCCTGCAAATCAAAAAATATATAAAGACTTGGCACCCATACTATTTAAAAGTAATACACATATAACTGCCTAACTTACAGTGAAATACATCAGCCATTGGATGAAAGGCCTGTCCAAGAACAGGGATATGGTGAGAGAGTACATCTGAACCACCAAAAAGGGTTCCTTATAGATAAAATGATAGAGTAGGATTTATCTGTTTCACCTAGCACTGACGGCCTCAAAACTGGGATTATGACTGGGCAGAATCTCAAACAGCAAAACCTGCAAAAGCATGACGTCTAAAGAAATGGGAATTTTCAAAAAACTGCAAGGAATCAGAGAAGTGCTAAAAGGAAAATTTCAAAAGACCAAGTCCTTAACTACTAAGGTATAAAAGGAGACTTGACATTTATACTTGTGATCCAAGCAACAGCACTTGGTATGGGTATGAACTGATGACAAGTGAGAAGCAATCAGTTGAAACTGCCACACCTGTGAAAGAATGGCCATTGCCTGATGGCAAGAGATGATGCAGTTAGCAATCCACTGAGAAAGGATTTGTATGACATTACTTCAGTTCTGAAGCAAAATAAATAAACTGTTGTTCCATTTCCTAAACACTTGTATACAATGCAGATGAAACCTTAGATGGAGGACCTTCTGAGATGGGTGTACACTGAACTGCAGTTTGATTACAGCTCTCCAAGAGTAAAAACTAAAATCGTAGAAAAAGCCAGCGAAAGTTAAACATTTGGGTAAAATTCAGTTACTGTTTAGTCAATACATTGCCTGGATTCAAAGAATTTTTTTGGAGAAACTAAGAGAAAATCAACCAGAAAATGAGAAGAAGAAAACTCTGGCTATGCAGAACACTGCAGATGACTTCTAGTAAATTAGAGGAAAACATAAATTATATGTTCTCAGAGGTATTTAGTAAAGTAATACACTGGAGGAATATATAAAGTTGAACGACAGAAGGCTGGAAAGAATAGCAGAAGCTTTAAGCAGTTATTCAGATGAGGCACTTAAACTGCAGAAATCAGAGGCTGAAATTAAGGAAAGACTGAGTATGAGGCTTTTCAAACAAAATGATTAAAAAAAACACTACATGTAGAAAACTGCAGGACACACTCAGGATTGTCTGATATACCATGCTGTACCACAGAAACTGGAAGAAATGTAGGTTTCATTAATTTTATGCAAGTACAAATAAGCTACTCTAGTGGTATTCCACAGCAAACATTTGTTAATTGAGATGGCATATTGCGTGTATGCTCCAGAATTTGGCATGGCAAAGCAGCCAAACTCTATATTAGTAAAAGTGCACTCATATAAGCAGAAAGAGCTGCTCCTGACAAAACTGTGACAGAAGGGGAATGTATAAACAACTACAGACACTAGGTTGTATGTGGAAAATGATTACTCACTGTATACCAGGCAGAAGGGAAGCAAGTTTATCCCTATAACCAGGGGAAGCTGAGAGGCAGATGTATGATTCAATGTGTTATCTCCAGCTGTCTTCAGAATATTCTCCTGGAGGATTAAAGACATTTTTGCATACAGAACATGCTAAGGAGGGAATAAAACAAGTTAGTCAATAGAGAAGGTGACTGCCAGTGAAACATTTTCCATTCATTCCAAAAGAAAATGTTTGCGTAACAAAAAAATACAAGAGCTCAGTGGAAGAATTGGGAGTACCTTGAACTTGAACCAGAGATTGTTGCTGGGAAGATAAGATGATGATGAAGACCAGCAGTGATGTAATTAAATTTTATGCTAGTGATATTAAAAGTAAGAAAGCACTTTTTCTTAATTGTTATATCTCTGGGATTTGCACTGTAAAAAAATAAGAAAGACTGAACACATCTTGGTCTGCAGCAGGATGTAAAAGTGTATTGATCATATTATAGCTGTATTAAAATATAATACTTCCAATTGTTTTTATATAAGTGAAAGTCTAGAATAATATTTTTAGCTTAAACCACAGACAATGGATTTTTAAGCAAACAGTTTACAGAAATAAGAGAAAAGATGAAAAGTATGAAAAACCGTGGTTCTCTACAGCATCTGAAAACCTAGTAGCTGTTTCTTTCATTAACACACATTTTTCAGCTGAAGTCAAGAAGTAAAATTGGTGCAAGCTATTAGTAATGACAGATTTGACCACTGTGTTCTGAATTAAACTCTACAAGAATCTTCTAAGTCATTTTTCCAGTAGCAAATACTTTCAGTAGGGGATTCTGAGTCTATGGGTGCAAACAATTAACCAGGAAAGGTCTGAACACTGTGTTCTGGGTGATACATGCAAAGAACATTAAAGTTAGCATTTACAGAAAAACTGGCAAGAATGTCACTGAAAATACATGAAGTTTGAATCTGTAAGGAAATGAACAGTTTTGCAAGTAGCTGCCTCACCAGCAGTCATAGCACTTGAATGCATTAAATATAACAGTATGCAATATAGCTTATTTATTTAAAGGTAGTCAGTGAACTTTTTATTAAGGCTAAAAGTTAGTTTACTGAGAACATGCAAGTTTTTTTTTTTTTTTAACATTTGGGAGGGGACAGAGACAAGGCAAGGATAGAGAGTACTGAAAAAGTTAGAACAGAAGTTCTAACATGCACTTTAATTTTAGAATAGGTGATACCTGTGGGTGCCACTGCCTATATGAGACAATTGCCCCTATATAGAGGGGTAAACTCCCTTTTTAGGAAGTGTACATAGTGTTGCATATTGTGTGAATTAAAAGTGGTTTAGGGTTTAAAAATGTATTTAGGTTTTCTGTTTCCTGAGTGTTTATACTGATGTAAAAAATGTGTGGAAATGTGACAATTTTAAACAGAGGTAAGAAGCAGCAGCTACATATACGATCAGGCTGTCAAGCATTAGTTTTTGCAGGTAAGTTGCAAGTTTGAAACACATTTTCAAAATAACTCTTATGTGTTTTATCAAAATGTCTGCTTTGTCAGCATTAACAGGAATACTTCTGCAAGTGTCTACATATGTAATTTACATGTGTCTTTAGTTCACAATACTATGAGCTACATGGGGCATTCATTGAAGTCACATTCTTCCCCAGGGACCCACCCCTTGAGATTGTAAGTTGGCCCTTTCTGCTCTGTTTTCAACTCTCCATTCACCAGCCATGGTAGTGGTTTTAATGGCTTACCATCGTAGCACTGAAATGTATTCATGAGAGTGACACTTGGTCGAAAGGATAGTTTCAAAGTTTTGAAATGTCGAATTTTGTTTTGCCGTAAATACAATGTCAAACTGCTCCTCCTATACTACGTACCGGATGGCAAATGGGTTTTCACACTCAACTTCTGGAAATGTTGAATGTCAAAATCCAATTTTACCATGTTCAACAGTTGGAAGGAAAAGTGTTTTAAATTTTGACACTTAAGTTTGGCGTTATGATCATGCGCACAGATGCATTTCAGTCATTTGATGGTAAACTGGTTTTAATATCTAACTTAGTATCTCTATAAGGGACACAGATTCTTCTCCTTAAGACTCTAGTGGCTTTTCCAGTATAACAAGATTCTGAATAAAGAAGTTTTATAAAAAAAAATACTGGGGGTTAAGGCACCACAGAAGTAAAATTATTCTCCCAGCAAAGTGAAGTGTAAAGTACTAAAAACTGTGAGAAGCACTGAAAAAAAAAGTTCCTGGCAATTCTGGTTTTATATGGTAACATCAAGTTCCAGCCAAAGTTCAATGGAACAACTGGTGAAAAACTTACTATTAAAAAACACATATATACAAATAAAAAAAAGAAAGTTCACACAGTGGAGATTAGGGTAGCCAGTGACCTTTAGGTAAAAGGCACAATGGATAATATCTTCAGATGAACTAAACCCAGCACTATGTGACTGTGGTTGTGACACATTTAATAAAGATGCGAGTGGCCACATATAAAATGCATGCCAGCCTACTTAATATAAGCATAGATGAAAGACTGAAAGCCCCATTGTTTTGCATGGAAGGGGATACACCTTAACAAATATATAAGGCTATGTCACATCAAAAGATGCATAAACATTGTTAACCGAAGGATATGCAAATGTAGATTCAAGGCTGGTTGCTTTCCCCTACATTGTATCCTATGACTAACGCATGCTTCTATTTCCACCCATTCCAGCATTCTAGCTCATTTCAGATTACTATTCAGGTATTATGGGGATTATTATGGGTGTCAATACTCTCAGACAGGACACAGACAAGCAAAGAGAAAGATATGTAAAGTATAAAAGGCTAGAACACTTTGCAAGAGTTTGCAGTACTACAATAAGTAAAAGACAGCAATGCAAGGATAACAGGTGTAAAAGGCTCAGACATAACAAGACAGTACAGAAAGTTATACATAAAGAAGACATCAAGAAACGATCAAAACGTGACAGAAAATGCTGGCAGTATAAAAGGATAACTTCTCTCTTCTATATTGAGTTCTTGCCTTATACATTTATGCATATTTATTTCACAATATTTGCTGTGGAATTCCTCTAACTCTACTTTATACACGGCACACAGTCCCTGCATAAGTACATTGTGTTATATTATCCTGTAACGAATAGCCACGAGATTACTTGTCCACAGCTCATTTAAAATTGAATGTTCTCGTTTAAAAACTTATTTTTCTAGCTGGATGGTACAGCACTACATTTGTCATAAGGATGTCACTTACAGAAAAAAAACAGTATCACAGCTATGTGCTAATTTTGCTCCTCCCCCTTTGCCATCCCATTTTCAAAGAAATGAGAAGATGGTTGACCTCAATAGCCATGGCAAGGTAGGTTACTATCACAATCATAAAAGGAAAATAAAATAAGGAATGCCTAGCAAATAAGATTAAAATGTGTTGCCATTTATGCTCATAAACTGATTCATTTTTATTTATTATAAACGTATGAATTCATGTTTGACTAATTTTTAAGGATTAATTTGCTTACTCTTAACAGCAGAAATTTATAAAATGTACATTGGGAAATTTGTAATGAATATATGGATTACAGTTAGTAAATGTTATTTGCTTTATGTTTATGACTTGTTTGTGGACTTACAAAACAGTATATTGAACAGTCAACTCCGGGTGAAATGGAAAATGTAACTTCAGCTCCACGTGCATGTCCACACGTAGAATGTTCTGCTGTTGCTGCCTATAATGTCATTTTTGTACACTTCCAATTAGGTCCCACAGCTGATTTTGGCATGTTGACATTTGTTTGGGTTGGATTCTTTAATTTCTTAGCAATTAGTAGGCAGTATAAGCAAGGGCAAGGTGCAAGTAACAAAATGGCCTTAAAATGGCTACCCTATGGTACTCTGTAGTAGCTATATTAATCACTTCATTGTCACTTGTTGTTCCAAATATCTGTGTTCATGTTTTCATAACTGTGAGAGCTGCATGTTATTGAGGAGCACAGTGTGATATGTTAAGAGGCAGAAAAATACAAATTTTCAATGTCTATGTATAGTACACTGTACTGAAGATACTACTAGTTGCTTGCCAGTAATTACTAATGTGCATTATATCATATGCACATCATTTCCCAAATAAAGTCACTTACATATCACATAGCATCAGGTGAAACCTTATAATATGCTGAAGAATACTGTCATTGTATTTGTACAGTAAGTTGTACATCTTGAGAAATATTCTACTGTTAACTATACAGATAAACATAACTTTTGCACTTCTTTAAATTTCTTAAACACACAGAAAGAAATTTGTTGCTGTCATGTGAAAGCTCATATCTGGCTAACAAAGTACTCCGATACTGAAAGTTTAGTTTGTACAGCTTCCAAGATATGAAAACATGTTTGTGAAACCTCTGGGAAAAATATTCTGGGATTGTGTGCCTTATATCACAATGTTAATGTAAAGACAGAATCAACTGTCACTGTAAATAATGCATTTACTTTTCTGGCAAATCATTGAGGACTGCAGTTATTAAAGTGGGGGGGGGGGGGTTGTGGATGAAAGCAACCCACTCTTGTGTCTTTTCATCATTTTAAAATCTGGCACCACAGGACTAGTCTGCCTTTGTATGAAGTACACTAATATCTAATGTCTGCCAAGTCTCTGTATGAAGCAACTGTTATTAATTTCACAGAATGTTCCTGATTTTGCCTGTTTTTAGTCCATACCTCATAAAATGTGCATTTTTCTGGCAAATCATTGAGAAATACAGTCACTAAATGATGACAGCCATTTTACTTTTTGGATTTAATTTCCTTTTGAAAATGCATCCCAATTTAAGAACTGTAATTTTAGCAACTTTTTCATACCAGCAGTACTTAAGGTCTGTCCCTGATTTGAGGCTTTCGTCCCTCATTATTTTTTGAATCTGTCCCTGATTACTGCTCTAAAACTTTTACTTTGAGACAGATTTTTTTCTTCATGACAGTAAGATAAACATTTCATGGCAAATTGATAAATTTGAGGAATGGGAGTGGGGGCTATCTGTGGAACAAAAGTATTTTACTCTCTGGTCATTAGCACAGTTGGCATTGCAGGAATAATGTGCACGTGAGTGAAATAAGTTGGAATACTTGTGGCTATTTATGCGAAACAAAGCTTTTAAGTGTCTAATTCCACAACTGATTTTGCATGTAGTTTTTGGTCTGTTCTTCATAAAACTGTGGTTTCTCAATCACTGAAGATTGTAGTCACTAAATAATGACAGACATCTGAGTTTCGGATATCATATCCTTTAGAACATGTATGCTAATATAACAAGTTGTTACTCTAGCAACTTTCTATGTATGCACGAAAAATCTCTCTCAGATTCTGGGCCTTTGCCCCTCATTGTCTTTGGGCTTTGTTCCTGATTCTTGTGCTAAGAAGTTGAGGGGTATTATCTTTTATCAGAATCAGATGAGGTGTACAGAGCAAAGTGGCTATAACTGCTGGGTGGGTGTGGGAACTGTCTGGGGATGGAAGTAACTTATGCTCTTATTTGCTTAGTTTGTCTGCCTTTGCAGGACTAAAGTGCACTTGTGTGAAATAAGCTTTAATTTTACCACTATCAGATATCTGAGGTGTGCATAGTCAACAATGAGGCTATAATTACTAGGTATGGGAGCTATCTATAGTCTTTGGTGTGACCTTCATTTAAGATGTTAAACCAACATCCCCATTTCTCTGAGAAGGTGGTAACTTAGGTGGATGTAAAAAGACTGCACAGTATTTATCAAAAAGAGTAGGGAAATTTCTCCAATTCTCTGGCCAAATTTCTCCTGGCCCATCTAAATATCGTTTTGGGCCTTCCCTGAAAAAGGTCACCCATCTAGTGGGACAAACCTAGTCAACAAAAGATGGATGTATAGACACGCTGAGAAACAGAAATTCAAAGATGAATGTAAACGACTGGCTTTGGTTGTCATGATCAAGAATAAGTGTAGGGATGAACTCTGCTTCACATGGATGGGAAGCTTATTCTAGAGAAGGGGAAGCCTCTGTGTCACATACCTGTCCCTCCAACATGTCCTGTTTATGCTGCAGGCAAGGTTTAGGTCCCTGGATTGGGTGCTCAGATACTAGTTGTTTTACAAATGTGCAACAGATCCATTAGGGCAGGAACAGAGGTTACTCTGAAGGCCAGGCATAGGTCGTCTCTCAGCAGCCTGTAGGAAAACTGAGCATAAGGATGAAGTTTTGAGGCAGTCCATACAGTACTTGTTTCCACACCACGAATTCCTTTTTGTGAGGATTCTCTGAGGATGCTCCACTTGCTGCATATGTCTGGCCAGGTCCATACCAAAGAGGGTACTGCACTCAATTCTTAGTTTTATGAGAGGAGAGTACAATGGAACAATGACAAGTTTGGATCTAGATGCCATACTTCTCCTTATAAGTTGTGCAACATAGAATACAACTGGTAAGGCAGTCATTCTGATATGACGTTATTACTTTTACATATTCTACATGACAGTTTTTTGAACATATGTTTCCAACATGTGACTTTACAGGCACACATTAATGTTTTGCATGCTGATCGTGTATGAAGTTGTGGCTCCTCATTTCTGTCTGAACTCATATCACATTTTCCCATACTTTTTTGTTTCAGTAAAATCACTCAAGAAACTAAGAAATTGTGCGCATTTTCATTTTTAACCCCTACCCCTTTTAACTCAAAGCAAACAAAACTACATACATTTTCCAAAAAGGGGAGTTACCCCTACTTGGAGTAGTAGTTGCCTCAGATAGATGACTATACCTCAAGGCTTTACCTGTTCTAAAGTAAATCATGCTGTTATATTTAAACTTGTCTAAAGCCCTTGACACAATTTATTGCAGCAAATTTCTACTTCAGATGTCCTCATTAGGTCTCTCTCAATCCACCCTTCTATGGATCGAAAGCTACCTATCCAATAGGAATCAGAAAGCAAAAGTGATTTCACCCTGTCGCCATACCTCCTAGTCACCACCAGTGTACCACAAGGCTCTGTCCTTGGTCTCCATCTCTTTATCATTCTAGCCAACACCGTTCACACATCCACACAATAGGTTTCCCTAACATAGTACATGATGACTACACACTCCTTTGCACATCTGACAATATGGCACACCTCCAAAAAATTAGGAAGTTTTAACAGCAACTGAAACATGGCTCTGTAACTCGCAACTCATGCTCAACCCTAAAAAAAAACAAACTACTTATCCCCCCCCCCCAAATCCCACTCCCATGAAAAAACAAAATTTAAAGTCAGCTCTCTTGATTATACAACCACTAAAGGCACTTCTCATAGCAAATTATTAGGGATGATGCTGAACGATAGTCTTAAATTTAATCTGCATATACAAAACTGCATAAGAAAAAATCATCAAAAACTGGGAATGCTTTATACAGCCAAACACTTATTCGCCGACACAAATAAAGCTATAAACAAACAAACCACCACACAAGCGCAAATAAACCTGTCTTCTTTTGACCTGGACTGGGATTTATTTGCCCTTGTGTGGTGGTTTATTTGTTTATAAGTTATTTTTCCGCTACTTGTTGGTTTTTGATTACAAATAAAGCTATATTTGCCACTACTTATCTCCTCCTCAGTCTCCTTTATAGCGCACACATCCTTACTAACCTCCAGGCTTCAAAACAGTGGTAAGGAATACGACATCTACAACATCACACACAAGGAAAGCTCTCTGACCTGTTTGGGAATGTGCCTTGGAATTAGCAAATGAGCAGATGTCTTATCTTAATGAATACACTGTGGATGTATAACAGAACAATCCGGAAATATTCACTGGAGAGAACCACGTCTTATAGCAATGTGTCCAAAGGGCCAAGTGGATTACCAAACAGATATGGCATCGTCAAGTAACAATCACAAAGTAAAAAAACTACAGACATGTTTTATTGCAAGTAAATTAAAGCAGGAAAACTACTTTTGAACTGCATTCAACTGAGCAGGGTAGGGCAAAGTGGGCAGCCATCCCAGGTGCTAGGTATTAAAGGGATTAATCAGGAAATGCCATTCAGTTAGTAATGCATTACTGCTATTCAGAAATTAATGCGATAGTGCATTTGCGGTCATAGGCTGAAGTGCTTTAGCTCTTCATGCGTGGAATACAATATAGCAAGCCACAAGAACGAAGCTTTTTTTCTCTATCTTTGAGAATGAGAGGCCTTTTTACTCTTCATCTTAAGAGTTGAGGGGTGTAGATTGTACAGAACAGACCACACTCCTCAAGATGGAGTTGTGGAATGCCAGACTAGGAAGCACCTTTTTTTGTTTCACAACTTACAGTTGAGGATGATAGTTTGGGTAGAACTGATCTTACTCCCCAAGCTGGAGTTCAAGAGTGTTAGACTGGGGAATGGACATTATTTTTGTTCCTCAACTTAGAGGAGAGGGGTGCCAGACTGGGGAATGACACCAAGAGCTAGATAAGCAAGCTACAGCTGTGCAACTGGGCCTGACATTTTTCGAGTTGTAATTGAAAAGAGTAGGATGAAGGGTAAGTAAAGGAAGTAAAGCATATTAGGCTACTGTGATTCAGACTGCAGGGATGAGGTATTGGGCAGCCTTGCATAAGAGACCTAATCTGACAATTACCAAGTGTAGAGCAAAACAAGGAACAAAAGTAAATAAAACCTGAATATTCAGCACCATAAGAGTAGTAGTAGAAAGAAAAGGTTACTCTAAAAATGACTGTCAGGTTATTAAGGAAGCCCTTTGCTGAAATGACCCCCATCACTTGGAGTTTGGTCTCTTTCATGTTTATCATATTGCTATAATCTTCCCAAGAATGCAAGAGTAGAAATCCTGGTACTTACTCAAGTCTGTTGTTAACTCTGGGTCTCACTGACCAGAACAGCATATGATCACAGAATAGTGGAAACACAAATGACTGAGTACCCTATGGAAGTTATTCAGACCAAATCAGTGCAACACCCAAAGGTGGATATGTGGACTTATCCAGTCCCTTCAGCCCAATTCCCAGCTAAAGACAGGGACTTTGACATAAGGTTATCTTCTTCTTCTTCTTCTTTCGGCTGCTCCTGTTAGGGGTCCACACAGCAGATCAACTGTTTCCATTTCTTCCTGTCCTCTGCATCTTGCTCTGTCACACCAACCACCTGCATGTCCTCACTCACTACATCCATAAACCTTATCTTAGGCCTCCCTCTTTTCCTGTTACCTGGCAGCTTCATCCTTAACATCTTTTTCCCAATATACTCCTGCATCCCTCCTCAGCACATGTCCAAACCAACGTAATCTTGCCTCTCTGGCTTTGTCTCCAAACCATCCAACCTGGGCTGACCCTCTAATATACTTATTCCTAATCCTGTCCATCCTCATCACACCCAGTGCAAATCTTAATATCTTCAACTCTGCCACATCAAGCTCTGACTCCTGCCTTTTTGTCAGTGTCACTGTCTCCAACCCATATAACATAGCTGGTCTCACTACCCTCTTGTAGACCTTCCCTTTCACTTTTACTGGTATTCGTCTGTCACAAATCACTCCTGACACTCTTCTCCACCCACTCCATCCTGCCTGTACTTTCTTCTTCACCTCTCTTTCACACTCACCATTACTCTGAACTGTTGATCCCAAGTACTTAAACTCATCCACCTTCGCCACCTCTACTCCCTGCATCCTCACCATTTCTCTATCCTCCCTCTCATTCACACGCATATATTCTGTGTTAGTCCTGCTGACCTTCATTCCTCTTCTCTCTAGAGCATATCTCCACCTCTCCAGGGTCTTCTCCACCTGTTCCCTACTCTCACTACAGATCACAATGTCATCTACAAACAGCATAGTCCACGGCGACTCCTGTCTTATCTTGTCTGTCAACCTGTCCATCACCATTGCAAATAAGAAAGGGCTCAGAGCTGATCCTTGATGTAATCCCACCTCCACCTTAAACGCATCAGTCACTCCCACCGCAGACCACACCACTGTCACACTACCCTCGTACATATCCTGTACCACTCTTACATACTTCTCTGACACTCCCAGCTTCCTCATACTATACCACAACTCCTCTCTAGGCACCCTGTCATATGCTTTCTCTAAATCCACAAAGACACAATGCAACTCCTTTTGACCTTCTCTGCACTTCTCCATCAACACTCTCAGAGCAAACATCGCATCTGTAGTGCTCTTTCCTGACATGAAACCATACTGCTGATCACTAGTCATCACCTCCCTTCTTAACCTAGCTTCCACTACTCTTTCCCACAACTTCATGCTGTGACTGATCAGTTTAATCCCTCTGTAGTTACTACAGCTCTGCACATCACCCTTATTCTTAAAAATCGATACCAAAACACTTTTTCTCCATTCCTCAGGCATCCTCTCACTTTCCAAGATTTCATTAAACAACCTAGTTAAAAACTCCACTGCCATTTCACCTAAACACCTCCATGCTTCCACAGGTATGTCATCTGGACCAACAGCCTTTCCGTTCTTCATCCTCTTCATAGCTATCCTTACTTCCTCCTTGCTAATCCACTGCATTTCATGATTCACTATCCGCACATCATCCAACCTTTTCTCCCTCTCATTCTCTTCATTCATCAACCATTAAAGTACTCTTTCCATCTGCTCAACACACTCTCCCCTTGCTTGTGAGTACATTTCCTTCATTATCCTTTATCACCCTTACCTGCTGCACATCTTTACTAGCTCGGTCCCTCTGTCTAGCCAATCGGTACAGGTCCTTTTCTCCCTCCTTAGTGTCCAACCTTTCATACGCCTTATCCTTAGCCTTTGCCACCTCTCTCTTTGCCATGCACCTCATCTCCTTATACTCTTGTCTACTTTCTTCATCTCTTTGACAATCCCACTTCTTCTTCGCCAACCTCTTTCTCTGTATACTCTCCTGTACTTCTTCATTCCACCACCAGGTCTCCTTGTCCTCCTTCCTCTTTCCAGATGTCACACCAAGCACATTTCTAGCCATCTCTCTTACTAGCTCTGCTGTAGTTACCCAGCTATTCGGTAACTCTTCACTGCCACCCAGTGCCTGTCTTAACTCTTCCCTGAACATCACCTCACAATTACCCTTTTTCAATTTCCACCATTTGATCCTTGGTGCTGCCCACACACTCATCCTCCTCTTCTTGATCACCAATGTCATCCTACAAACCACCATCCTATGCTGCCTAACTACACTTTCCCCTGCCACCACTTTACAGTCTCCAATCTTCTTCAGACTGGCCCTTCTACACAAGATATAATCCACCTGTGTGCATCTTCCTCCACTCTTGTATGTCATCCTATGCTCCTCCCTCTTGTTAAAATACGTATTCATCACAGCCATGTCCATCCTTTTCGCAAAATCCACTACCATTTGACCTTCTGCATTCCTTTGCTTAACACCATACCTACCCATCACTTCCTCATCCCCTCTGTTCCCTTCACCAACATGCCCATTGAAATCTGCTCCAATCACCAGTCTCTCATCCTTGGGTACAGTCATCACCACTTCATTCAATTCACTCCAATTTTTTTCTTTCTCATCCATCGCACACCCAACTTGTGGAGCATATGCACTAACAACATTCATCATTACACCATCAATTTCCAGCTTCATAAACATCACTCTATCTGACACTCTTTTCACCTCCAAAACACTCTTAGCCTACTGTTCCTTCAGAGTAATGCCTACACCATTTCTCCTCCCATCCACACCATGATAAAACAACTTGAAACCACCTCCGATACACCTAGCCTTGCTCCCCTTCCATCTGGTCTCTTGCACACACAATATACCAACCTTCTTTCGGTCCATCATATCAGCTAGCTCTCTCCCTATACCAGTCATACTGCCAAAGTTCCGACCCTCACTATCACAGTCCTAGCCTTTACCTGCCTCCGGGCATGCCTTCCCCCTCTTCTCCTCCTTCGGCCAACAGTAGCCCAATTTCCGCCAGCACCCTGTTGGCCAACAGTACTGGTGGCGGTCGTTGTTAACCCGGGCCTCGACCGATCTAGTATGTATATAAGGTTATATTGTGTTGGAATAACCTTCCCCTAAGGTCCTTGTTTCTGTTATGTATAGCATCCACTGCCCATTAATCAACCACAGAATTAAATGCGTCTGTAGTTACAAACAAAACCTGGCTTTGTTGGCCTACACTGCTACTTGTATTATCTGCCCAAACTGGTGAAAGCAGGACAGTTGGAGACTGCAGTATTAGAACAGTCCACTGTAACAGATTCTCAAAGGTACCTTTTGTGAATCAACATTGAGTACTAGACAACAATAACGCCAGTGCTGTACTTGTGGATCCTGTATATGCACCTGGCAGTGCTCTAGATGCTATGTATGGAACAAGTCCATTTCCAATATCTTACACTGGAAGAGCTGACATTACTGCAACATGTCAACAGATAGTGACCTCTCTGTGAGGTACACAACCTCAAATGAATGGGAAAACAACATATAATGTGTGTCGAGCATTGAGAAGCTTGAACCTTGTCAGCCACTGTAGGTAGTCTGAGACATATATAAGTCTGAGCACGTGCAAGAACAGTGTCATTTTGTATGGTCAACCAGAGTGAATGCAGATATGAATGGATATGCACATGCGGCTGTGTTTGAAGTAATGAGTCAGTCAGCTTAAATGCATAATACAGTTGCCAATCCTGATGTGTTTATACACAATAAATATCTTGAACCCATACATTGCTTCATTGTCTCTTACTGAATACACTAGACAAGTGACATGGTGCCAAAAGTGGTATCCAAGTTGAAGCAATGCACAAGCCATGAGGCACAATGTTAAAAGAGGAGAAATATACAGGAGTGAACTCGCAAACTGGTCAGTGGTTATTCAAAAGTACTTAAACTTGTTTAAATGATTTTTTAGTCACCTAGTGTTTGGCTAAACTTTCAAAATGTTCAAAATAATTACAAAGATACACGAAATGTCCAAAATTGTGACATACTGATAGAAGTATTTGAAATAAACACAAAAGTGTTAGAAATAATTTCAGATGTATTAAAATGTATGAAAAGGCTAAAACGACCACATTTTTCACAATTTGCTACCTTTTCGCATTAACTAAAGCTATTCAAAGTATCAGAAGTGTCCAGAGTGTTTGCAGTGTTAAAGTGAAGTCTTTTCAGGGAGACTGTTTTCCATTTGAGCATAATTACAAGTACCTGGTCTACACTTATATCTAAACGAATTTTGTTATTATGGCAGAGGGATTTCATAGACCTGAACCGCTGGTGTTTGATAACAACATTGCTGAGAATTGGAGAGTGTCTGAGCAAAAATATGACATTTTCAAACAGGCTGCATTTTCTGATAAAGACGCATGCACAAAAGCCTTCATACTTCTTAATTTAGCAGGCTCAGAAGCCAATGAGAGAGAATGTTCATTTGTGTATGCACCTGCTGCATATGCAGGGGAGGGGGAACCGCCATATTGTGCAAGAGACTGAAACGTAGGAAGACCCTGAGTGCTTAAAATGTAAATTTAGAGAAATGTGTAACCCTCAAATGAATATTCCAATGGAAAGACACATATTTTACACAAGAAATCAAAAGCCTGGTGAAACTAAAGCAGCATATATTACTGACTTGAGAAATAAAGCTAAAATGTGCAGATTTGGTGATTTAAGAGATGAGTTGATAAAAGACAGGCTCGTGTGTGGTGTTAATAATGGTGCAGTGAGAAACATTTTGCTTCAACACAGTGATTTAACATTGAGCAAAGCCAAGCTGGTGAGAAACTTGATTCAGCAAAGTGTGCGAAATTAGTTGCTTATGGTGGTGAAGGGGATTCAAACTGATGGCGCATTAGTTCTCACATGCCATTCTACTTGGAACAGCTATGACTTGCAGTTTTACATAGTCAAAAGGCATATGCAGTTACTGTTAGGCCTCAAAGACAGTTTTTCACCATATATGCCTGAACAACCATGATAGTATCACACAAAATATTTTTTGTGAACATGCTATTTTTTTCAAATGAGCTTGGCAAACTATCAGTTACATATTCCATGAGGTTAAACCATGAAGTAAGCCCAGTTGTCAGACCAGAAAGGAAAGTTCCATTAGCAATGCAGAGCAAAGTAAAAGCAGAACTGGACAAAGTGGTGAATTTCGGAGTAATTATTTCAGTAAAAGAACCAACTGAATGGGTATCCTCCATGGTTGTGGCTCATAAGAAAAACTCTGATGATATTCGAATATGTATTCATTCGAGATATTTAAACAAAGCACTTAAATGTCCTCATCATCTGAAGCACATAGTTGAAGAAGTAGCTGCTCTTATGCCAAATGCCACTATTTTTTTCAGTCTTAGATGCAAAAAGTTCATTTTGGCAAATTTCACTGGATCACAAATCTTAATTGTTAACTACTTTCAGTACGCCATTTAGAAGATACAGATTCTTGAGAATGCCATTTGCGATAAATTCTGCTAGTGAAGTATTTCAGTGTGCAATTGAGCAATTTTTTTCAGGTTATACATGTGCTATCATAGTAGACAACATTATTGTAGGGGGAACATTGAAGACAAACAAGATAGAAACCTAAGGAATGTTCTAGACAGTGAGGCCAGTCTTAAACTGAATCCTCAGAAATGTAAGTTCAAGCTGAAAGAAGTTACTTATGTGTGTCATTTGTTCACAAGTTCCAGCTTACAAGCAGATCTTTTAAACAAGCAGAAATTCTTGAGATGCCATCTCCAGAAAACGTCACTTCTTTACGTTTTCTTGGTATGGTCAACTATTTCGGAAAGTTCATCCCAGATCTAAGTGAGCTTTCAGTACCTTTTGTGAGTTGAAATGCAAAAATGTTATCTTGTCCTGATTGGAGCAACACCAAAGAACATTTGATACTCTGAAACAGAAAATTGCCAGTCCACCCACACTGCGATATTATGATGTTCACAAACCAGTAACGCTTTCATGTGATGCTTCTAAGTATGGTTTTGGTGCAGCATGTCTTCAAGAAGTCATTCCAGTAGCCTATGCATCCAGAACTTTAACCCAAACTGAAATGCAGTACACGCAAACTGAGAAAGAGCTTTTGGCAGTAGTGTTTGCATATTTGAAGTTCAATGATTATATTTCCAGCAAACCTATCCAAAAAGAGACTGATCACCAACCTCTAGTGACAATTCTAAAAAAGCCAATACATACCAGTCCAGCACGACTGCAACGCATGATGCTAAAATTGCAAAAATACAATTTCAATAGAGTCTATACAAAAGGAAAATATCTTTATCTTGCAGATGCGTTGTCAAAAACATCCAGACATGCAACAAAACAGTATGACAATGAGAAAGCAGATTTTAAAGTCATGGAAGTCAGAATTTTTATCTCATCACGTCTTGATGATCTCAGAAATCACACAGCTTCAGATCCAATTCTTCAGAAGCTGAAACATGGTATCAGGCAAGGATGGCCAGCATGACAAACCAGTCTACCACTAGATATCTACAAGTTTTTTCCCTATTGAGGCAAGCTCATGATAGAAGATGGAATCATCATGAAAGGTCCAAAAACTCAAGCATTACAACAAGAACATATCAAAATTTTGCATCGTGGTCACCCAGGAACTGATTCAACCAAAAGAAGGGCAAAAGGCATACTATTTTGGCCTTCTATGTCAAAAAATATAGAGAAGGAAACTCTAGCATGTTCCATTTGTAATGGTATCAAACTGCACCAACAAAAAGAAACACTTCAGCTAAACCAGATTCCTGAATTACCATGGTCGGCAGTTGCTACTGATATTTTCGAATGGAACGGTCAGCATTACCTTGCATTAGCAGACTCTTATTCGAATTGGTTTGAAATTGACCTTCTTCCTAACTTAACATCTAGCACTGTCATTACTAAATTGAAGAGACATTTTTCTGTCCATGGTAGTCCGCACAAAGACATTACTGACAATGGTACACAGTTTACAAGTCAGCAGTTCAAGAAATTTATTGAGTCTTGAGACTTTGCCCATGTTACTAGTAGTCCTGAGTTTCCACAGTCCAATGGATTAGCTGAACATGTAGTTCAAAGTGCAAAACAGTTGGAGAAATTCAAGTGAGATGGTACCGATGTTTTTCTTAACTTACTCAATCTCAGAAACATTCCACGACATAATTTGTTTGGTTCACCTGCTCAGAGATTAATGTCCAGACAGACGAGAACAACTTTACCAATTAGTAAACACTTGCTAGTACCAAATGCAAAGAACAGAATGGTCAAGGCTCAACTTTTTAAAAAAAACGCCAGTCACAAAACTTGTACTGGGATAAATCCGGCAAACCTCTTATACCACAGAGATCAGGAGAAACTGTGAGAATGAAAACATCTAAAGGATATGACTGAGTGGGTATTATCAAAAATCTCTGCCAAGAACTGAGATCTTACATTGTACAATCTGATGGAATGGATTTCAGATATAATCAAACATATATACTCTTCATGTTCCCAAACCTGTGACATAGCAGATTGCCTATGCTAAAGACTATTTCTCACAGCGATCCTATACTTGTTCAAACTCCAGAGGACAGTGTACTTTCTTCCAGTATTCCTGATGTATCCCCTGAAGTTTTAAATGAGAAATAATCCCCAGAGACTGTCTCAGTTGCTAAACCCAGTCCTAAATTTTATGTAATCAGATCGGGTAGAATCTCAAGACCTATTTCAAAATACACAGCGACTTGGACTGAAGTTCCAGTTGTTATTGATGATGGTGTGATATCTAGCATGTATAAATTTATTATGTACTTATTTATTTATTTTACATTTGTTTACCGGGGAGGTCCAACTGGACAGAGCTGTCCGTTTCAGCAGAGGCCCGGGGAGAAAAGCTCCAGAACAATTGCTAACATATAAGACATTTACATGAGCATTATGGTTTACACATTCACTTATAAAAATATAAGATATAATAATATAAGATATTTACATAAGCACAGAGATTTAGACAAAATTAAAAGTATAGCAGGTAGTAAGATATAATGGTTGTTCATACAGTATGTTTAGTAGAGATAATCTTGAAGATATACTGAAGATAAGACAAGAAAGGAAAACTAAAAAAGGAGGAGAACATACACAAGTTCATATGAGGTATATTGACATTTTAAGGGAATGCTTTTTAACTTGGTCTATGGGAGAGTTAGTGGGTACAGATGGGACAGTGGGGAGTAGGTGGCAGTGAGTTGGTAAGTAACGTGTGATAATATATAGTGCATCTGTGCGAGTTTTAAAGAGGAGGTTGGATAGTGGGTAGGGGAAAGGAGTTAGAATATGTCAGCCAGGTGCTAGGCAGTTACAAGTAACATGTGATAATATATAGTGCATCTGTGGGAGTTTTAAAGAAGAGGTTGGATAGTGGGTAGGGGAAAGGAGTTAGAATATGTCAGCCAGGTGCTAGGCAGTTACAAGTAATGTGTGATAATATATAGTGCATCTGTGGGAGTTTTAAAGAGGAGGTTGGATAGTAGGTAGGGGAAAGGAGTTAGAATAAGTCAGCCAGGTGCTAGGCAGTTGCATGTCCAGGAGTTGTTTAGGTGGGAAATAAGCTGTTTTTTGAAGACAGTTTTAGTGGTAGGGAATTATTGGCAATGTTGCTAGAATACAGGGAGTAACCACAGCTATAATGGCTTTTGGAGATTGTGATTAGTGCCTTGTTAGTGGATCAACATTTTAAGTTATTGGAGTAGAGGGTGATCAGGTCTTGTAAGGCTGGAGTTTTGTCAGGTTTGTACAGTATTTGATGAGCTAGAAAAAGTTGGTTTAAAGCAAAGGTGTTAGGGAGTTCCAGCCAGGAAGGCTGTTTTAGGGCCTGACAGTGGTGGGTGCATTAGGAGGAATTTGTGGCAAATTTTGCTATTTTGTTGTAGCATACTGATAGCTTGTTTAAATCACTCTTGTTTAGATTAATTATGACAGGAGAAGCATACAGTAAGGTAGAGAGAAGATGTGTATGAGCTAGGGTAACTTTACTGTTGCTGGTTAGGACGTTTTTACATCTGTAGAGTACCTAGTTTTTTGTTAAGTTTGGTTATTGTAAGAGCTATGTGTTTGTTAAATTTCATATTATTGTTAATAATGACCCCTAGTAATACAGAATGGGGGGGAAGGTACTGCTGCTTTGGAAGGATGAAAGAGCATAAGCTGGGCCTTTTTAGGATTTAGTAAGAGCTGGGAGTTTGTAAGCCAGGTTTCGATGGATGTAAAGGCTTCTTGGGTCTTGATTTGAAGTTTTTGGAGGGTGGGGGCAGAGCAGATTAAGGTAGAGTCATCAACGTATTGAACCAAGTTTCCTAGAGGGGTGGCTTTGTGAAGATTATTTGTAAATATAATGAAAATTAGGGGTCCTAGGATTGATCCTTGGGGTACTCAGTTTTACAGGAAGTAGGGCGGAAAGGGAGTTTTTCCACTGAACAGCTTGTTGGCATTGGTAGAGATAGTCTTGAAACTATATTAGAGTGGGGAGAGTTAGTTTTAATTCTGAGAGTGATGTTATTAGTTTTGTATGGGAGACTGTATCAAACGCCTTTGATAAGTCAAGGAAAACTGCTGACACTAGTTGGCTGTTGTTGCGTTGCATATTTACTAGGTTATTAAAATGGATTAGTGCAGTGGTAGTGCTATGGTTGGGGTGGAATCCGTGTTGAGTTTTGGCAAGAAGATTGTTGGAAAGGAGATGTGTTAGGACCTGGGTGTGGATGCATTTTTCCAGTATTTTAGCCAGTGGGGAAAGTATAGCTATAGGGCGGTAGTTTGGTAGGTCAGTGGAGTTGCCCCCTTTGTGTATTGATATAATATAGGAGATTTTTCAGAGAAGTGGCACCTTTTGTTCTGAGACTGATCTGTTAATGATTATACAGACTGGTTAGGAATTCGCTTTGGCAGCTATTTGTAGGAATTTGGCAGGTAGTTTGTCTACTGCTAAAGTGGTGGGTTTAATGTTTGTTCTTTATTGCATGTTGAACAAATTAAAGGAGGAGGATGCAGATCATTGAGAAGCTTGCACCTTGTCAGCCACTGTAGCTAGATAGCACATGCATATACAAGTCTGAGCATATGCAAGAGTGCAAGAACAGTGCCATTTTGTATAGTCAGCCAGAGTGAATGCAGGTACGAATGGAGATGCACATGCGAGTGCGTTTGAAGTAATGAGTCGGTCAATTAGCTTAAATGCATATTTCAGTTGCCAATCCTGATGTGTTTATGCACAATAAATATTTTGAACCCATACACCGCTTCATCTCTTACTGAATACACAAGACAAGGGACAATGTGGACCTTTGGAGGACAGGAATACCTACCTTTTAACTAGTTAGATTCGCCTGACTATGGTTCTGGTGACCTAGGTTTGATTAATGACTCAGGTAACTACTGAAGCACACAAAAAAGGAGAGGTGTGAAGGACTAAGTCCATCAACCAGTCTCTGGGGGGGCAAGTTCAGGGCATGGAAAGTGTATCAATTTCCCCAGTAGAGACTGCAGAAACATGCACAGTATGCTTTTCTAGGAGGTGGGGTAGTCTGTCCTTATGTCACCCACTCCAGGGGGTGACTGCTACATGCTGTGCCCAATGCATGTTCTCCTACAAGATATTGGGGGTTAGGGTCATAAACAGAAAATCCTGGTCCTTGAGCAGATGGCAGCACCACTCCTGATTTGCTTGTTCATTGCCCTGAAGAGAATGAATGGGTCAAGTGAATAGCTGGGGGGTCGCAATGGTTAGCAGGAGACCACAGCAAATAAATAAACTCCACAGAGGTACTGTGTTAACTTCTACCTACCTGCCAAGGGTATTAACTTCTAATTTGATCTGAGGGGTGGGGTGGGGTGGTGCACTGACTCTCTTCCTGACAGGGCTAAACAACACAACTCTGGGTTAACAATGGCAGATCTCAACCATTCAGAAGTAATTGGTATCTGCAGGTGTAATCCATATGTTTCCGCAAATCCTCCAGATCTAAACAAGGTCAGTCCAAGTTCCCTTGCATGAGGATTCTAGTCTTCTAATCAGAGTTGCCACTCCTTCTGCATCTCATCAAACCTGCCTTATATGGTATGCTGAGTTGTGGCATAAAGTAGCTACTGCTTGTCCAAAGTGGCAGTGGATGGCTGCCCATTGATTATAATTGTTTTTCATTATTTGTAGTTAATTGTCATACTCTTATGTTTGGACATTTTTCTTTTTGGGAATGGCACAAACTCTGCAATTAATACAGAAGTACAGGCCCATATTTGCTGTAAGAGATATTGAAAATTTTGGGCTGAATTACAGAACATGCCCAATCCTGGTACTTGTTATAGTTGTCTGTAAAGGGAGTATAGTACAGTTGTATAAGTAACTTACCATAATGGCAGATTTTTGAATAGATCACTGTTGCAGTATTATTAACATCTAGGACTTTCACCACAAAGGTCTCATCAATCTGTCCAGCCTACTAAAGCTCAGAATTATTTCCTATGAGGTGAACATTTACCCTTGGCACACACCAACATGCTATAAGAGGTGCATATGTTCTCCCCATCTTCAGATCTTTCTTGCTACATTCACATATGCAGACAACCGTCGGCATCACAAACCGTTTTTTTCCATACTGTCAGTTACAGTCCCTGAAGTTCAGACAGATAAGTACCCCTTTTAGGGATGTTTTGTTCTTTTTCTATAGATTTTGTGGACATCGTTCTTATGTCTATCAAAAAGGAAAGTGAGACTGTGGCACACAAATAACTTATTGTGACTACCACACCAGTTATTTATCTTGTCTGAGAGTGGAACATAATGTTAAATCCTATTACATTTGCCAAGGTTTTACTCTTAAAACTCTAAATTGATACCCAAGAAGCCTTGGCAAAAACCTTGAGAACAAGAAGTTGTTGGTGTTAATAAATGCAGCCGCAACATCCACTTCTTCAGCTTTATCACTTACAAAAAGACATGAAGGGAAAAGGCACTAAAAGAGTGAATGACATGTATTTGACCTCTGATTCTTTTTTTTTTTCTTTCTTAGTCTGAGACACAGAAACCTAGCTGAGAGTGGTTGAAACAAACAGCAAGATATGCCTCTTCTCGAGCAGATGAAGTACTCAAGAGGTCTACTGTAAAGGATTTCTACATTGGCTTTGTATGAATGGAAAAGAATGGAGTAATCTGTCAAAATGTCAGATTGACAGACTACTGGGAAACAGGGGCAAAGTAACTGTATTTTTTTCTTTCTTTTTTCTGTTATAAGGGAGAAGAATTTGTAAATTGTCCAAGTTACTGATTTAGCAGGGGACGATGCTGCAAATGGGGCTGGTGATAAAGGATACCAACATTTTCTGAATGTTTTACAAAATGAAAAAAAAGGCCTTCTTGGTATTATACACCTCAAATACTGATTTACCTACTCCTTTAGTTTTGTAATTTGATACTTTATTTTATCCCATAACAGCTGAATGTTCATCAAAGGAACAATTTAAAGCTTCCTGCTAGAGTTTCGCTAGTAGATCAAGAACACTCAACCAGAAGGCTTTCCTCATAGTTGCATTAAATACAAGAAATGTTTAAGCCTGAAAGTCCACAGAGCCATAAACAGGCCACGGCATCACTGGGTGGATATAGGTATGACAGGCGCTTTAACATTTTTGGTTTCTTCCCATTGATCTTATCGGACATAAGGTACTTGCTTTGTACCGTCTGTGAATAATTAAAAGTTATGTTCTTACCATAACTAGGTATCTGTGTTGTCCATTTTAATTTTTCTTCAATGTGTGGGTTCGGATCTGACTCGGACGCATATTTCAGACTTAGGATCTAGCTTTTGAGCTCCTCCCTCTACCCATAATGCTCTGCTGTATTACCAAAGCCCTAGAATGAGTTTGCTGCCCAGTTCCCATAATGAACAGAGACAGGAGATGAAAAAAGAAAGACAGAGCTCAGACCTGGAACTGTTGATTCCAATACAGTCTAACAGATCAATAAAGAAGCACTGGATAGAGGATAGATGGGAGAGAAGTTGAGGAAGAGTGCAAATAGACAACAGATACCTAGCTATGGTAAGAACATAACTTTTAAATCTGATGTTGTCCTTTTCATTATTCCTCGTGGTACGGGAAAGAGTCCCCAGCTACATTGTTCTTGGGTGGCCCTCATGGAAGCATATTCCAGAGCACCGATGAACCAAAGAATGCTCTATTTCTAGAAATAATATCCAATTTGTAATGAGAAACAAAAGTATGAGCAATGGAACATGTAGCTGTAGCACAAATGTTGGTAATAGATGTTCTGGACCAAAAAGCAGATGAAGTAGCCATGGATCTGGTTGAGTGAGCCTTGGGAGGCTTAGGTAATGTTATACCTTATTGTGAATAAATCAGAGATGCAATCTGTTATCCATTTGGCTAGAGTGACTTTAGACAATGGATAACCCATTTCTTTTTGAAGAAAAGGAAACATTTGATTTGATTTTCGGAATTGTTTTGTTCTATCAATATAAAAGCATAATTATTTGTGCACATCCAGGAGGTGTAGCACGTATTCTCCTTTACTGGTAAAGTTTGGAAAGATGACTGGTAAATGCATGGATTGGTTAATGTTATTCTCTGAAGCCACTTTAGGTAAATAAAGAAGGGTTAGTCTGTAAAGAAACCCTGTCCTTATGAAAATTTATGCATAGAAATTTGGCAGAGAGCCTGGAGTTTGGATATTGTCTTTGCAGAAGTGATAGACACCAATAAAACTGTTTTCCACGACAGAAACATCAGATCAGCTTTAGCTGAAGGCTCAAAGGGCTTTTGAGTAAGTCCTTACTGCACCACTGTAAGGTCCCAAGGAGGAGAGTGATCTTTAATTGGAGGTCTTAAAAGCAAATTCCTTTCATGAAAGCTTTACTTAATTTAGAAGTTAGAGAAACATGTCTATTTCTGGTAAGAAAATTAGAGATAGTTATCTGAAGTTTAATAGTAGAAAAGGTAGCTCCTTCCACAAGCAGGATTGTCAAGAATTGCAGAATCACAGCAACCAGGGCAGAAAAAGGATAAATGTCTTTAGTCAAAGCCCATAGAGAGAATCACAGGTTCATAGGTTGGTACTAGGCTATCGGCCCTAGGGCCTATACAAGCCTAGCCATAACAATTCCCTGGATATTTCTTCCCACAATATTCACTTCTCTGGACCCCTGTCTAGCAGGGCGACTGACGTGATCCCCGGGGTGAATTTCCCATTTCCCATCCAATTGTCAAGGTTCCTTTTGAAGAGGGCAAAGGAGGTGCTCTGCTTGACATGTATGGGCAGTCTATTCCAGAGTATGGGGAGTCTTTTTCTGGTGGATTCTTTTTGAGAAGTCAAAATTATATTGCCTACCATAGAAGAAAGCTTGGGCTAACTATTACTGGAAATGGTGAAACCACACAGTTAGTCTTAGGGCTCGACTGTTGGGATATTGGATCTCTGATGGGTGTGACAGTAGATCCAGAGTGGGCTCCAATATCCATGGAGGATAATGAAGATGAGACTGAAGGAAGGGGAACCATAGCTGCTGAGGCCAGAAAGGAGCAATAAGGATCACTAAGTTTTTTAGCCTGCTTCCTTTCTGAAAGAATTTGGGAATTAGGGCAAGAGGAAGGTGAGCATAAAGGAGACCCAGGGGCCAAGTGTGAGTCAGAGCAACTCTTAGTGACTGTCCTTGAGGGGGTTTCAGGGTGAAGTACTTGTTGACGGGAGTGGCAAAGAGGCTGCAGCAAGGTCGGCCCCAACACCAGAAGATCATCTCCACCACAGATAGACTGAGAGACCACTTGTGGAGCATTAAAATGGATCTGCTGACCTTGTCCATTAACATACTGCTTTTCCCCAGAAAGTGCATCACAACTAGAAAACAGTCTGAAGAGATCACCCATTCCCATACTCTCATGGCCTCTCTACAAAGGGGGTAAGATCGGGTTCATCCTTGTTTGTTAATGTACCAGACCACAGACACATTGCATGGTCTGAAATGCAATTGTTCCTAAGGGAAGAGCATCTTAAAAGGCCTGCAGTGCTAAAAGGACTGCTCTCATCTCCAGGACGTTGATATGTTACTTGGTCTCTTAGGGTGACCACAAGCCTTGGACCGTTCTTCCCAAGAAATGACCCCACCACAACTGAAACACATCTGTGGTCACTGTGGTCATAGGGGATTGAAGGACAAAGGGTCTGCCTAAATGCAAATCACAGGACTGCATCCACCAACTGATGTGTCTTCTGCAAACATGGGTGAGTTTGACTGGATAGGATAGTTGTTGGTAGAGCATGGACCATTATATAGCTGGTGTCCATTGTAGAACTTAGATAAAAAAAGCATGCCAAAGGAAGTAAAACAATTGCTACTGCCATAGAACCTAATGCTTTCAGCACTGATCTCGCCAGAGGATTTGAATGAGTAAGGAGAAAATAAACGCAAGTCCTTATCATAAAGTTACAATGTGGACGTAAGGATACTACTTGTTTCATCATGTCTAGATGAGCACCAATGAACTCTAGGCTTTGTACTAAGTTTAAATTTGACTTGGCATGATTTATAGTTATGCCTAAACAGTTGCAAGTCTGGAACAATTAGTCCCTGGCATGTAGAAGTAGATGCCTGGAGGAGGTGATAAGGAGCCAGTCATCTAGATATGGAAATACCTGGAATCCTTTGAGTCTCAAGTGAGCTGCCACAACTACCATATACTTGGTAGACACCCTGGGAGCTGTGGTGAGTCCAAAGGGCAGGGCTCTAAATTGGTAGTGACTGGCTCCCATCCAAAAGCGAAGATGCCTTCTGTATTGCATATCTATTTTGATTGTGATAGTATGCATCCTGAAGATCTATACAACACAAACAATCATCCTGGTGAAGAAAGGGCAGAATGGACTGGATCATGACCATTCGGACCTTTGCTTTCTTTGTAAACTGATTTAAACTGCTTAGATCCAATATAGGTCTCAGGTCCCTTGTTTTCTTTGGCACTAAAAAGAAACGTAAATAAGTTCTGAATCCTATCTGGTCTGGAGGGAAGTTTTGGATGACTCTCTTATCTAGCAGCTTCAAAATATATTGTGCTGCTGCCTTCCTCTGGCTGGGTGGAATGTTGAAGTTTCTTCCTTTTCGTACAAGGAAGAAGGCAAAATGAAATGTAATAGCCTCTGGATACTATGCTTAGCACTCAAGAATCTTGTGTTACATTTACCCAGGAGACTGGGTGCAAGAACAATTAACCTTAAACTGCCTTCAGAGTTGGACAGTCGAGCAGTGCTTCAAGAGCCCTGGAAAGGCTTGCCCAAGAATTCATTCAGAAAGCCCTGATTTTGCAGACCTCCTCTGCCTCTACAATGATGTCTGCGACTGAAGTTTCCCCGTCTGACTCTGGAAGAATTGTCAACCTGTGGATCTTGGAAAGGACCCTGAACTTTTGTGGAACCACATGTTCTTACCACCTCTTTGATTCCTAGAAAAGGTTCATTAAAGTGCAGAAACTTGATTCCTATGGTAGACAAAGTATTTTTCTCTTTCTCACTGCCAGTGAGCATCTCTTTAACTGGTGGCCCAAACACAGAAAGGTCATCAAAGGGAAGCATTAATAAAGGGCATCTTAAAAGGTTCCACAAAGTCACATCCAGGCATGTTTCCTTAAGGTAATACCAGAACCAGCTGCTCAGGAGGTGCCTTCAGCTGTGTGTAAGAGATCAACCTCATTGAAGCACTGGATATGGACAAAAGAGTGGCTAGCTGAAAGGATGTTGTTTTGAAGTTCTCAACAGACATGGACTCTGAGAGAGTATTTGAAAGCTCCTTGGTCAAATCTCTCTGAAGTTAAGTGAAATGTGATAGGTAATTTACTGACTTCAGGGCAAAGGTTGCTGAGGCAAAAACATGCTTTCCAAACCTGTCCAATGCTCTAGACACCCTGTTAGGCAGATGGACAGTAGAGCTCTGTTTTGTTAGCTCCTTCTTGGTGGCTGCCGCCACTACCACAGCATTTACCGGGACCCTTTGCTCCAGTGTGGACCGTCAGAGGGAGGTGCTGAAAACCTGTCAGGTCTCATAGGTAGGTACTAGGCTATCGGCCCTGGGGCCTATATAAGCCTAGTGAAAAAGGTTCCCTGGCTTTCGCCACCCAAGAAAATGCTTTTCCTGTGCCCCTGTCAAGCAGTGCCAGAGACGTGATCCCCAGGTTGAATTTTCTATTTCCCATCCACTCGTCAAGATTTTTCTTTCAGAGGGCCAATGAGGAGCTTTGCTTGACATGAATGGGTAGTTTGTTCTACAGTATGGGAAGTCTCTGGGACAGGAATCTATACCTCCAGCATGTCCTGTTTATTGTGGTGACAAGGTTTAGGTCCCTGGAGTGTGTAGTTTGGAGATACTGGGATTTCTTTATGTGTACTATGTCCAACAGCTCTGGGTTTGACATAGTTTTGTATGTTAGGCAGAGATTGCCTCTGAGTAGGCGATATGCGACGGAGTAGAGCTGGAGCTTTTTGAGACGGTCTGCATATGGCATCTGTTTGAGGCTGGTAATCCTCTTAGTGAGGTATTTCTGTGGCCTTTCCAATGGTTGTAGGTGTCTTGTGAGGTACATGCCAAATGGGACATTGTACTCTATACAGTGGGTCTGATGAGGGATGAGTAGAGAGGAACAATGACCTCCTTTTTTCTAGACGAGAACCCTTTTGTGATGAGGTGTGCCATGTAGAAGGATTTCCAGACTACTGTGGCAATTTGAAGCCATGACTTTGACACTAAGCATCTGTCTCTGTGAGGCCCTTTTGCAGAATGTCTACATCATTAGGTGATTCTATTATGGCTCCCAGTTTGCAGTCATCTGTGAACTTTGTTACCCAAAGACCTTCTGCGTTGGCCTGCACTTCAGAGAAGTAGATGCCGAACAGGAGAGGACCCAGGACTGAACCCTGTGGTACTCCACTCGTCACTGGTCTGAAGTCAGACTTGGAGTCGGATGACTACTGCACAGCAACTCCTTCAGACTATTACTGCTGAAGCTGAGTGGATGACGGCAACTGCCTTGTCCTTGACAGTGCCAAAGACTATTGTTCATTATAGTTCATTATTAAGGCTAACTGCCCTTGTGGGCCACTTTAAGCCTAGCTAATTAACACATGTGAGAATCAAACCCTGCACCTTGTGTCTGTAAGGTAACCACCTTCCCTATTATGCCAACCTCCCACTCGTTGGGACAGGTTCAATGGTTTCCTCCTCCTTCCAAGCCTGACAGACCACTAAGTTAATAAGTTTGTCTGCGGGAGGGCAACCCAAGACGTAGATGGGCCAGAACCAAAAGCCTCCCAAAATACTGATTCCTCTGGTCAGGTGTTTTGGGATGACCAACCACCTTTCTGTTTCAAGATCTCTAGTACATCTCCAAAGGAGATGTTATCAGGTTGTGACCTGGATGACCCTTCTCCTTAATCAAAATTGGTATCCTTTGTCAAAAACTCTAAAGGGCAGTCAATGTCACTTCTTTTACACATTCTCTTCCAATGAACTTCCTCCGTGGGATGTAGAATACAAAAAGGAGAACACCAACTGCTGCAATACTGTTTTTTTAATTCTGGTACCTCGGCCTTTGCCTTCTCCTGGAATACATTTTACTAAGTGCTCCACCCATTTTTATACAAATCTTTAATTAGATAATTAATGCACCATATTATTATTAATTTATTACCATGGTTTCATTACTACTTAAAGCAAACAAACTTGACATCTCTATGTAACATATTAATTAGAGAATAAATAACTTTCATTTTAGTACTATAAACATGAATATAAATATTAACAATAAGATATATACTTATTTTTTTTTTTTTTTTTTTTTTTTTTTTTTTTTTTTTTTTTGTGACCTGGATGACCCTTCTCCTTAATCAAAATTGGTATCCTTTGTCAAAAACTCTAAAGGGCAGTCAATGTCACTTCTTTTACACATTCTCTTCCAATGAACTTCCTCCGTGGGATGCTCAGATGAAGTGTCGGAAAAGAGGGGAAGTTCCTGCACAGGAACTAGCTGGACGCTTATTGATTCTGGCTGTCCCTGTGGAATAGGACTGTGCATCTCAGAGCTAGGACCCAATGGGGGAAGTGTTGTTGGAGCCGAGATATGAGAGGGTGGTTCTTTATGAAGAGAAAAAGCCCTTTCTACCACCTCAAAGGCAGACGGATGTGGAGAAACTCCAATCTGTCTCCTCGGAGCTGAAACTCACAAGGAGGACAGACCCAGAACCTTTCCGGATCTGAACCTTAGGGGCAGAACCTGATCCAAGCTGTTGGGGCTGAGGCTCTGACAGGAAGGGAAGGATCCAACAAAATCAGAGTTGAGCCCATCCCATTAGATCTGACACCGACACTTTGGCTACAAGACCCATTCTGATCTGATGGCATCTGGTCAGACAACTGGTCAAAGAAATAGTCCGAGTCAAAGAAGAAGATTTTCTTGGATCTGACATTGGACCCTGTGGGGATCTTGGATCCTGGGACTCCAAAACCATGGGATGGATCTGAGAAGGAGAAACTATGGCTGCAGAAGTTGTATGCATACTCACAGATCCAGTAGTGGACACAGCTAGTAAGACCACCATCTGAGTCTGCACTCTGAGAAACCTTCACATCATCCTATCCATGTTCACTTCCAACAAGCTCCTTGATGACGTAGAAGAAGAAGTGGAATGAGGCCTAGAGTGCTTCTTGGGTGTCTGAAGCAACCCCAAAGGCAGGATAGTAGAAATGGTTTTAATATTACACACTGGTGTTGTGCTCCTATAGCTAATACCTTACATGGGATCTGAGGCTCTAGGATCTGACGGTACAGAGATGGGGCTTACTGCAATGACTGAAGTGGAAAGTCTACAAATCTGAAGGCTTCAGATCTGATAGTCCAGGCTTAGGATTCAGAGACATAGGATCCAAAGTCTTTCTGGATTTCACAGGAGGTTTTGAGGAAGACCGGGGGACTTCATAGGGGAGTGCTTCCTATGCTCCAGAAGAGCCAACTTACTGCGTCTGGAGGGGTTTGAGCCCCTGAGGAAGAAGTAGCCAGTAAAAGTCCTCACAATATAAGTTTGTTGCAACAATCCGTCAAGGCCCTGGAATTAAAGGTCGCACAAACCTTACAACTAGTATTCAGATGATCAGTCCCTAAATAATGCATGCAATCCTGGTGGGCATCTGAATTAGGGGTTTTATGTCCACAAGAAGTGCACTTTTTAAAAACTGTGAGTCTCTCCAACATGATGGCAGTGAAAAAGTCAGAGGAAACACAACAAAACAATAACAGCAAGGAAAAAAATAAGATTAATTTTTTTTATTTTCTAACAGTAGGAAGTTAAAAATACCAATAATGGTAAGGAAAAAATACCCCTAAAAGAAGGGTAGAAAGCCAGCACCAAGAATGGTTATAAAAAAAAAAAAAAAAAAAAAAAAAAGAGTGCTATTTAAAATAGTAGAAAAGGCGGCTAACACCAGTGATAATTTAAAAGGGAAAGGAATAGTATTGGAGAAAAGAAACAAAAATATGAAAGCCTGAGCAATCTGGGAACAGTCCTATAACATCATATTAGCATAAAGCACCAGGTACACCATATCTTAAATGAACTGGAAGTATTCCCACAAGTACACAGCTTAACTATGGATGAAGTATCATTTTTGTATGTGCTGTTTTTAGACTAACGAAATTAATTGGGAAAGCATCTTTGTATATATTGTAATAAGGTATGTTGTATGACCTACATGTTTCTACTTTATCCACAATGTATAACATGCAAATATGGTCATTTTGTAACTATGGAATGGTTATGGTTTTTGCAAATGTAAAACAAAAATAAAAATTACTGAAAAAAAAGAAAAGGGAAAGGGAGAAAAAATTTAAGTAGAGATGAGTTCAAAGGAAAGTTTTGTTTCTTTCTTTTTTTTTTTTTTTTAAATAGGAGACTTTGCAACTACTCACAGACCAAACAGACCCAAATGCCCGAGATTCTAAGAAATCTGCATCTGTTCACAAATATGGCAAATGAGATCTGGGGCTTTGGCGATACAGCAGAACATAGGTATATGGAGGAGCTCAAGAGCTAGATCCTAAATCTGAAATAAGCAGCAGAGTCATATCCAAGTTTCAGATCCGAACCCATAAGTTGTGGAAGAATGAAAAGGGCACTATCGGATAATACAGCTAAATAACCTTGAGCTGCAAATTCTCAGACTCAGGGTAGATGATGATTTTGCTTGGTGATCTAGCTTCAAAGGGCAGCACAGCTGCACAGTGGACAGCACTGTCACCTCACAGCAAGAGGTTCCCTGGTTTGATTCTCAGCCAGTGTGCCTTCTGTGTAGAGTCTACATGTCCTCCCCATGTTTGTTTGGGTTTCCTCTGGGTGTTTCAGTTTCCTCTTACATTCCAAAGATGTGCAGTAGCTGGACTGGACAACCTGGTCATAGGTGAGTGTGTGGTATGCAAAAACTACTGCAGCAGGGCTAGCCACCCAGAGATGCAAACCTTGGCTCTAAATTATTGTTACTGTTGAAGTGGCACCCCAATCCCATGTGAAAAATTGATAAAAAGGGGTCATGGATGGATCTAGCTCCTTGGATTACCAGTTTGAAGGAATATCAGTCAGTTATTCTGGAGCCTCACCGGAACAGCCTCAGAAATAGCTGAAGGATAATTTGTGAATGACAAAAAGTTACTGAATGAAAGACACTTTACCCCT
>NC_056735.1:1749114512-1749184512 GCF_019279795.1 Protopterus annectens
GACCCAACATGTTAAGTGTTAAGCATTCAGGTTTTAAGTGGACACTGTTCATTATCTGCATTACCTGCAACATTCTCAACTAAGAGACCCAAGACCAGACATAATAATTACCCACCACTTTTTAGAAAAAACACACAACTGGCCATTATGGTTGAGCTTTCTACAACTGGATGGGATAGTAGTACTTTCAAACAAATTGTAACAATGCTCTTTAGTGTTTTCTCAAATTAATTATTCTTCTGTAGGATAAATGTTATCTGTTTTGGATTTAGAGAATAAGAAGAACATCAGACCCATGGCTGACAAATGAAATAAAACTGCAAAGAAACCCTGCACGTACGGCTACCGCCAGGTCACAAAAACTATGAAGAGCAAAGAACTAGTAATGGGACCAGCAATTCAGGCAGCAATCATTCCTTTTTTTTTACGTGCAAAAGCACATACTTGAGTGAAAAAGACCGGTTTCGGCTGTAACATTAGTTAGCCTTCATCAGTGTCAGTGTCATCAGTGACTGGAATGATTGCTGCCTGAATTGCTGGTCCCATTGCTAGTTCTTTGGCAAATGAACTAAAACAAAATTACAATCGGACAAGAACCCTGGGCAAAATTCAAACATTTAACTGCAATAATGTGGTAAACAACTCTTCATTCAGATGGATTGTTTCTAAATGACACCCTATAAACTCTACAACTTATACAGGCTGAAGGCTCAATACTGTGTAGTTGATTGTAATGCCTAAGTTGTCACACAGTTGGAGTATGGAGTCCCTTGTCGAGATCAATGATGCTTTTTTTTTCTGGGTGTGGGGAGCAGCCAATTGTCCAGGTACAGAAAGACCTGAAAACCTTGCAGCCAGAGCCAGGCTGCAACCACTGCAATGCACTTGGTAAAAACCTTGGGGGCTGTGGAGAGACCAAACGTCAGGGCCCTGAACTGGTAATCACTGTTCCCCAGCCAAAGTGAAAAAAACTCAGGAAATGCTGGTCTATCTTGATGTGATGGTAAGTGTCCTTGAGGTCTATAGAGCATATCCACTTGCCCTTCCTCAGAAGAGGTCTAATGGATTGCAATGTGACCATCCGGAAATTAGTCCTTTTGGCAAATTGGTTCAGCTTGCTCAAATCCAGAAATTGTCTGAGGTCCTTTGTTTTCTTTGGAACTAAAAAGCACAAAATAGACCCCAGATCCTAACTGGTCTACTGGAACCTCCTGAATGACTCGATTTATGAGCAGCGTTTAAATCTCTGTTGCTGCTGCGTAACGTCCCTGATAGGGTGAAACATCTGGAGACATTTTGGGAGATAGTTTGGAACTTCAAAACAGGGAATGTAATAAAATTTGGATATGACTCTGGGGACCTTTGGATCCAGAGAACCCAAGGGAGAAGGTCCAGAAATGGAGGCCAAGACGACCAGTTATGCTCCCTTTTCCCTGCTTGGAGTCTCGCAGCCAGGATTTCTCAGACCCAGTGTTGGGAGCCGGGGGAAAAAGCCGCTTTTGAAGATGGAGCAGAGGAGCCAGAAGGTATAAAAGCCCTTTTAAAACAAGCTTGGCCCTACGCTCATTGATAGCTCAACAGCCAGAGCTCTCACAAATGGCACATCCCAAATCTAGATGCTCTAGTCCCACACAGTATACACATTTAGGTGCTCTTCTGGGGAATGCAGAAAACTGAAACAGACAGCCAAGGCAAATAGTTTAAAAGAAAGACAAGTTTCATTCAATGAATAGACCAAAGTGTTACTGGCAGTAAATAACTTTTCTGAGAGAAATAAACCCAACATTCTTAAAATTAGGTGAGGAAACATATTACAGAGGTACAACAAGGGGATGCACTGTAAGAATTAGGGAAATACAGCCTTGTGAAGGAAGGAAGAAAAGTATTATTGCTTGTGAAAGTTGCATTCATGTGTCTGTGGCACTGGGTTTGTCTGATATGCTGGGGATTGGTAATTCTGAGGAAAGTACAGCTGTGTCACACCATAACTGTAGACGCTTGAGTAGAACAATGCTGTATTACTGATCTGTGGGTCTTGTAGCCATGCAGAAGCCCACAACCTGCTCGATTTTCAGAGTATTTTCATCATATCTAGCCAATAGATGTCCGATGGCTGATGTTCAGACATCAGGCTACAAGAGGGGTGCCTATCCATGCCATCTTCAGGTCTTTCTATACAGTGAGCAGCAGTCTGATGCCTGAGGACAGCATTACCCTAACAGATGTCACAAAAAACTTTCTTGGATGGGGGTAGATGAAGGACCAGGTAAGTATAAGAAGAAAGAGTAAAGACTGATGAAGAATAAGGTTACCCCATCTAATGTGCTTTCTTCATCCTCTCCCCTGCATGGGAGAGGTTAGGAGAGGCAAGCAGACTGAGGGGTAGGAGGAAGGAGTTTGTATTGCAATACTGGTCTAAAGGGCTGTCTGTTGGCCCCTGGAATAGTAGGGTTTGTAGAACAGCTACCGCAAATCCTGCCCTAGCCCTGGAGGCAATGGCTAAATGGTAGTGCTAAGTAAAAGTGTGAACAGATGTCCATGTGGCAGCTTCTAGGATAGCCTATGTAGGAACTCATTTGAGGAAGACAGTGGTGACTGCACTGTGTCTGGTGGAGTGTGCCCTGAAATGGGTTGGTACTGGATTACCATGATGAGCATAACAGAAGGTAATGTAGTTGGCTATAGACTTAGAGACGGTTTCTTTGGAGATGGTCTGCCTTCTTTTCTTTTGCAAAGGCCACTAGTAGTTGGTCTGCTCCATTATGGAATTTTGTTTACGTAATATCCTATCTGACGGTGTACACCCAGGGAATGCAAGATTTGTTCTGCATTATTCATTGGGTTAGGAAAGAACACTGGTAAATAAATAACTAGGTTCAAGGAAAGCTCTGACACTACTTTGTGAATAAAGGGCAGATTAATTTTATGGGTAATCCTGTCCTTATGGAACATAGTAAAGGATTCCCTTGCACATCAAAGCTTGTAGCTCTGAGATACCTCCTGGCTGAAGTGATAGCAATGAAGAGCGTGGTCTTCCAAGTGAGCATCTTTAGAGGAGCAGATACTGCTGGCTCAAAAGGTGGCAGCATAGTTTAAATCCTATGCAGGGATATGTTTTTTTCCCCGGGGGAGTCAAAGGTGTATGACCCCTTTCAGGAAAAGCTTCATGGGTTGTGGGAACAGATAGAAGGGGTGCAGGAAAGGCAAGCAGGGATAGTTGAAGTATGAACCTTAATACTGGAGTAAGAGTCCTTGGTGAAATAACCCGATGGGTATTGTAACACAGGGTTTATGTCTGCCTGTAATGGGTTAATGTTTTTGCACTTGCACCACAGGAAAACCTTTTCCACATGGATAAGTATGACTTTCTGGTAGTTTGTTTTCTAGCCTCTCTCAATACAGACAGCACTTTTGTAAAATATGCTGTATTATATGGGGTTAGAAACCAATTCTCCAAGCTGTTAGTATGAGTGCCTTCAGGTGAGGATGAATGAATGATAGATCTTTTTAGCTGATTGAGTAAGTCTAGCACTTGAGTTAGGGTGAAATATCTTCCTTCACTCAGAGCCGAAAGGTGGGGGAACCACTGATGCCTTGGCCAGAAATGCCTATGAGAATCAGAATTGGCTTGTCTGATCTCAACTTATCAGTACCCTGGGCATCAGGGGAAGGTATGGGAAGACATAAAGGAAGAGACCCATCCACTTTAAGGAGAAAGCATATGTTGTCTATGTCCTTATCTGTTGGGTTCTTGAGCAACCTTAGTAGTTGCCCATTGTGGTTGACAAACAAGTCTATGCTGAGGGGCCAAAAGATGGGTTACGTCCAGGAAGATCTCCCATTTTAACATCCATTCATTCGGGTCCAGAATGCCCCTGCTCAATGAATCTGTTAGCATATTGTTCGGGTCTGGGATGTCCCCCACCATGAACCACTTGAACCACTCTTCCTCTTAGGACCTACTTGATTCACTCACTATACAGCCAACTACCTTAGTGATGGGTGATTTCAACCATCTTTCCATCGATTTGGAGTCCTATATGAGCACAAACATACTCTCCCTAAGGTTCTTGGACTTATACCTGCACCTTCCATAAGCAAAAAGGATGAAAAGCCAACTATAGCCTTCTAATTAGTGGCATAAATAGTTTCAAAACCCCTGATACCACTGTCAACAATAACTCCTATAGAGTGGTGTACAAAAATTCCTTGTATAAACACCTATACAAATGTATAGACTTGGCTGTACCTGAATGGATCAAAACAAGGTCCTCACAAAAAAACAAGCCACCCTGGTGGACATGAAGCACAAACAGGTTATACAACAAGGGGAAGAAAGTAACGTAGAAGGAACTGACTCTGCAGAGGAAGGACACCTTCCATAGCTTGAACATGCAAATTAGATATCTTGTAAAGTTCTCCAAAGCCAATTTAGAAGCTAAACTAACTAAGGATAATCACAAGGGATTCTTTAGCTATGTCAGAAATCTAAAAGGAAAGTCCCAGCTTTGTGCTAAACTAGTAGTGGACATACCACTCATACTGACCCTGAGGACATCACCAATCTGCTTGCAGACAAATTTGACACAAACTTCACCACCCTGTCCCCATCAGACATACCCCAAAGCATATCTGTCACCAGTCCTATACCTAGTATCTCCAAATCTCTAAACAGCAGGTCATAACAGCACTCTCCATCCCCAAAAATGCACCCTCTATGGGACCTGATAACATTCCAGGCTGCCTACTAAATGGACCTAGTGGAACCACTTGGCACTCTCTTCAACCACAGTCTAAGTACTGGCTTTGTCCCAGCAGAGTAGAAAACAGCAAGAGTAATTCCCTTGCATAAAAGGGATCCAACAACCGACCCTGGGAACTACAGGCCCATAAGACTAACCGGCATAATCTGCAAGGCCATATAGAGAATCATCATGGACTTTATCAACAAAGACATAGGTGACCATCAAACTCTTGACCTGACCTAATTTGGCTTTGTTAAGGGTAGATCATGCTTATTAAACCTGGTGGACTTCTTCGAGAATATCATCATATCCCTGGATGCAAGCAAAACAGTAGATACAGCCTATCTTGGCTTAGCCAAGGCTTTTGACACAATCCCCCATTCAGGCATCACTGAGAAATTCACCCAGCTGGAAATTAACCCATATGTCACTAGTTGGGTAGCAAACTGGCTCACAGACAGAATGCATACAGTCAAAGTTGGGGATTCCACCTCTACCAGCAGACCAGCTACCAGTGATGTACTACAAGGATCTGTGCTGGTCCCCCTACTGTTTGGAATCTATTTTTCAGAAGTCCAGGTGAAAATAGATGGCCTATGGCTTACCAAGTTCACTGATGACTGCAAACTGGGTGCAATCACAGAGTCCCCCAACTATGCTGACATACTACAAAAAGGGCTTACACAGACAAATGACTGGTGCCAAAGCCATGGACTTAAACTAAAGTAAAAAAAATGGATTATCATCCCTTTTCTCTTGGATAAGGCCAGTTGATGCTGATCATAGACTCACACAGCAAATATCGACCATACAACTTGGTCAATAAGGGAACAGGGGGTCTAACATGGCTAGGCTTATAAAGGCACTAGGGCCAATAGCCTAGTAACCACTAAACCTATGTGGGATGCTATCAGAGTTAATTGCAATTTTCGTGCCAAGAGGCAAATCTTTACTGCTATACTGCGGGGATGGGGGGGGAGGTAAGAGTGAGTTCCCCACTGTTTGATGTACCACATAACTGTGGTGTTATCCATCCAAATCTGCAGCATGTCTGGGGATAGATAACTTTGAAAGGTTTTCATAGTTAGGAAGATTGCAAGTGATTCTTTTTGGTTTATGTGAAGTTTTCTTTAGTCTGTGGTCCAGACCCCCTACACATTCAACGGGCCTAAGTGTGCTCCTCATGCTACCTTGGATCTGTCTGTGGTGATAGCCTTGTCTGTCTCTGGTAGGGAAAAGACTGCATTTGGATTCAACTTGATGTCCTTGCAATAATAAAGTTCACTTGTGAGGCATGGTAAAAGAGGCACCTGACTTTCCAGGGGATAAGAGACTGAGAGAATGAGAGTTTTGCCCCCACAGAGTTTCTTAGAAACCACTGAAGTTTCCTCATGTGAAGTTTTGTCAAGGGGATCATTAGGATGCATGATGCCATGAACTTTAGGGACTCCAGATACTCTCTTGCTGTGATGATCTGTTCTGTCAGTAGGCTAAGTAGGAATCTTGTCAGGAAGACCACCTTGTCTTGTGGCAAGAAGGCTGCCTGTTCAATGGAGTCTATCAATGTGCCCAGGAATAAGATTCTTGTCTGGGGTTGAAGTTGGGACTTGCGAAGTTTGAGGGTGAGCCGTATCATCTGAAAGCAGTCCATGGTAGCCTGCAAGTCTGTTGGAAGCTCCAAGATAGCTTTTCCCCTGGATGAGACAATCATCCAGATAGGGGTAAATGTGTGCTCCTATGCAGTATACTATAATTAGTGCTAGACATTTGATGAAAACTGGCTGCAGTGGATAAACCAACTGGTAAAGCACAGAATTGGTACTAGGAACCTGCTGCTATAAATCAAAGGCATCTTCTGTGTTCCTTTGCGATGGGAGCCCAAACAGAGGCATATCTAAGGTCTACTGTAATCATGCATGCTCCAAGAAAGATCATGGACAGCAGCTTCTGAAGAATCAGCATCTTGAACTTGGGAATGTTTAGGAGCTTGTTTAACCTGGAAGTCTACAACTGGTCTTGATCTATCTTCCTTTCTTGGTATTAGGAAAAGTCTTGAGTAAAAATCTTTTCCCTCCTTCTCCACCGGGACTGGTTTGATGGATCCCACTCGCAAAAGCTCTTGCAGAATGGGTGGAAAGATAGCTTCTTTTCCAACTGCGGCTTTGGTATCCCTAAGAAAGGAGGTCTCTCCCTCTGAATTAGAAGTAATCATTTTTTAGAATGCTTACTACCCACAGGTCTGAAGTAAAGAGTTTCTACTGTTGCAGAAAGGAAGATAATTTTCCTGCTAAAGGAAAGGAAGGGAGGAGGAGAGGAGGGAACTGTGGATTGTCGCATCTGTTCTCTTTTGGGGGTAGAATCTTTGGGACCCCAGGATTGGGGAGTTACTTGGGATGCCATCACCTGGACTGTCTTGGTCTTCTAGACTAGAGAGGCCTCCCCTTATCTTGTTTGGGTGGCAAAGGCCTAGATTTAGAAGCATCATTTCTATTACATCTAGGGATTGCGGACAAATAAAATAATTTTACAGTCTCTATTTATTTTTCTTTCTTGTCCAGTTTCTCAAAACCTTCTCTGCAGGTGGCCCATAAATGAAGGAGCTGTCCAAAAGCTCTGCCTTTACTTGGTCAGACAGTGGCTGTGTCCTAAGCCAAGTGTGCCTCCTGATGACAGAGCTGGTAGCTGCTGCCTTGCATGAAACATCTAATGCTTCATAAAGTACAGTTGTGTACACTTACCATAAATGTAGATGTTCAAGTGTATTCACTGTTGCAGTCATCACATTTGGGTTATCTGCCTGCAAACAGCCATCAGCCGGCCTGAATACCAGAGTCTTCGGATTTCTGTGTCAGATGCTGTCTCTTCTTCCATGACGTCAGGTCATCAGGGGTATAAAACATGCAGCCAACGCCATTATATCAGTTTTTCTTGCGCCAGATGTCAGGTGCCCCCACAATAGGAAGCAATTATATGGTATGGTGTACCCCCATCAAAAAGCAAATACACCAGAAAAAATAAATATACCAAACAAGAAGGAAAGGTAAAGCCAAGAGAAGACAGGGGGCTGGAGGGAGGGTAACCAGGACTGCAACAGTGAATACACTCGAACATCTACATTTATAGTAAGTGTACACAACTGTACTATGTTCTTCTTGTTTCACTGTTGCAGTCATCACATTTGGATTGATTCCCAAAGCTAAGGAAGGGATGAGGAAGTTAAAGAGCATTAGTGCCAGCTTTTAAGCTCTGCAAGACTGCAGTGGCAAATCCAGCTCTGGATTTAGAAAAGATAGGCATGTGGTAATGCTTGGTGAAGGTATGTACAGAGTTCCAGGTAGCAGCTTCTAGGATGTCTCTAGTAGGGACTCCTCTGAGGAAAGCCACAAAGGTAGATGGAGCCCTGGTGGAATGTGATCTTATCCCCTGTGGGGTAGGTTTTCCATGGTGCTTGTAGCAGAAATGAATGCAATGGGCTATCCATTTGGAAATGGTTTGCTTTGAAATTGCCTTCACCTCTGCCCCTGCAGCAAAGCCAACTAGCAGCAGTTCAGATTTTCTGAGAGGCTTAGTTCTGTCCAAATAAAATCTAAGTTGTCTGTGCACGTCCAGAGAGTGCAGTATTCATTCCCTTTTGTTTTGTGGATTAGGGAAAAAAGTAGACAAATGAATGGACTGATTTAGGGCCAAACTAGACACCACCTTGGGCATAAAGAAAGGATTAGCCATGAGGGAAACCCTGTCTGCATGGAAGATAATGAAGGGTTCCACTGCCATGAGGGCCTGTAATTCAGACACTCTTCTTGCTGAAGAGATGGCTAGAAGGAAGGCTGATTTCCAAGAAAGGAATTTCAACTCTGCTGTTGCAGCTGGCTTAAAGGGGGGGGGGGTGAGCTTTTCCAATACAAAGTTAAGGTCCCTGGCTGGAGTGGGAGCTCTCCTGGGGGGGGGGGGGAGTCTTAAATATTTGGCCCCTCTAACTAATTGTTTTAGCAGGGGGTAAGAGAAGAGGGGTGGCTCAGTATTATAATGCGCTGAAATGACAGAGGCATGAATTTTAATTGACGAGAAGGATTGGCCCTTGTGGAGCATTTCTGTTAAGTACTGTAGAATATGAGGTAAGCTGGGCACCGTTGTGCTCACCCCCTGAACCAGTATTATTCCACCTTTCAGCATAGGATTTTCTAGTACTAGGCCTCCTTGCCTCCAGAATGACATCTAGCACCTGTTTACTGAGGGATGCTAGAGGAGAACTCAAGGAATTAGCCAGGCTGCAAGGTTCAGGGTTTGAAGCTGATGGTGCAGAATCTGGCCCGCCTGCTGGGACAGCACGGAAGGGGTCTGAGACAGGTGCCATGGTTGCAGCAGTGTCATACTGCGCAAGAGGGGGTACACCAGTGCTGGCGTGGCCAGTCTGGTGCAATCAGTATTGTTCTTGGCTTGTCCTGTTTGATCTTTAGTAGAACCTTTGAGGAGAGGCAGAGGTGGAAAGGCATAAACCGAGAGGCTTTCCCAGGTAAAGGACAGGGCATCCACTTTCCAAGCTTGTCTGTGGGGAGTTCTTGTGCAGAATTTGTTCAATTGGTAGTTCTGAGGGGAGGCAAACAGGTCTATCTCTGGAGTCCCCCATTTGTTCAAAAGGTTGAATATCTTGGGTTATAGTTTCCATTTGTGTGGGTCCAAGAGATTTCTGCTTAAGTCGTCTGCCGGTGAATTTAGTTTGCCTGGCAGGAATTGAGCTTGTAGGTGTACTTGGTAGCTCAAAGCTGTGTTCCACAGAGCCAAGGCTAGTCTGCAGAGAGGGTGGGAGTGGGTTCCCCCTGCTTGTTTATGTACCACATAACTGTGGTGTTGTCTGTCTTTACCAATAATTGCCCTGGAAGAGTACGGTCTTTGAAGGCTATTAGAGCATTCTGTACAGCTAACATTTCTTTTTGATTGATATGCAGGTGCATCTGTCTCAGGTTCCATTTGCCCTGAATGCACTGCCCTGCCATGTGAGCCCCCCATGCGTAGTCTGATGCATCTGTTGTTAGGGTTTGGGCAGCAGGGGGTAGAGTGAAAGGGAGTCCCTTGTTGTGGTAGTAGGCCTCTGCCCACCAAAGGAACTATGTCTTCATACAAGGAATGATAGAAATCATTGTTTCCAGGTACTGAGTATGTTGACACCATAGGGTTTTTAGATACCACTGGAGTTTCCTAATATGCAGTCTTGCATATGGAATTAGTAGAATGCAAGAGGCCATGAACCTCAGGGCTTGCAGTATTTTCCTTGCAGATAGCTGGGGTTTTGTGACTAATAGTTTGAAGTAGGTTGTCAAATAAACTTGCTTCTCCAGAGTGAGGAATGCCATCTAGGAAGTTGTGTTCAAGCTTGCTCCCAGGAATACAATCTGTTAGCAGGATACTAGGTGAGATTTCTTTTCATTGATGGTGTACCCCAGTGAGGTTAGAAGTTTCTTTATGAATGCCAGGTGTTGTAATAGCAAGTCCTGACTTTCTGCCTGAATCAGACAATCGTCCAAGTATGGGTAAATTTGAATATTTCTCTGCTTGCAAAATGCAATGGCTGGATCTAGACACCTTGTGAATACCCTGGGCGCAGTAGATAAGACAAAGGGAAGTGCAGAGAACTGATAGTGCATGGAGCCTGCCCTGAAGCATAGGTATTTCCTGCAAGATTCCCTTATTGGGATGTGCAGGTAAGCTTCCTTTAAGTCTAAGGTTGCCAGCCAGGCATCCTTGGCTAGCACAGGAAGAAGCTGCTGAAGAGTTAGCATTTTGAATTTTGGAACTACCAGAAAGGAGTTGAGAATAGAGAAGGCCAGGATAGGACGCCAGGAGTTGTCTTTTCTGGGCACCAGAAAAAGTCTTGAATAAAAACTTTGTCCCCTTTGTTCTGCTGGGACAGGCTGAATATCCCTGATACTGAGAAGAGATAGAACCTGCTGCTGGGCCTCTGCCCATTGATTTGGGGGTAGGTCTGGCCAACCATTTCGGGTTGGTAGTGTGTGGAAGTGGAATCTGTATCCTTGGGAAACTATGTTCAAAACCCATTTGTCCTGGGTAATGAGTTCCCAGTTTTTTTGCATGCAGGGCAAGCTTTCCTCCTAAGGGAGCAGGTAGTTGAGCAGGGCTTGGAAGGGTTATGGTTAAGTCATTGTGCCATTTTCCTGTAGGGGGGTGGCTTACTACTCCCTGCTTTGGAAGTGGGAGCCCCCCACTGCTTAGGTCTGTGTGTAGCCTTATACTGTAGCCTAGGTGGTCTGTTGTTCTTGGGTTTGGACTGAGAAGGCCTGGAAGGGACTGGAAAGGACCAGTTCTTTGAAGGTCAATACCTACTGAACCTGGGAGGCTGTACTTGTAGGAAATCTTTAACAGTTTGCATAGATTTAGGTTTTTCCTCCATCCTTTTGAGGACGACTTCTGCTTTGTTGCCAAAAAGGCAGTCTTGGTTTAAGGGAGCATCCAGTAATTTACCTTTGACATGATCTGGCAAGTTTTGTTCCTTAAGCCAAGCATGCCTTCTAAGTACAGACCCAGTGACAGCAGCCCTGCAATATGCTTGTAAAACATCAAAACCACACTGCAAAGTATGTTTACCAACTTCTTCTGCAGACTGCATTAAATCTTGCAATTCTTTGTGTTCAGCACAGTCAGGAATCAACATCATTTTCTGTTTAAGTAGTCTCATAATATCCTGCTGATACTTTAACATATGAAACTGGCAATTTAAAGCCCTAATGGCAGAAGTGTATACCTTCTTACCCCATCTGTCTAAGGCTCTAGAATCTCTATCAGAAGGGGTAGGATTTTTGGCAGCAGTAGCCTTAATGCCTTTTGGTCCTTGGGAAATGGTCTCTGGATCCGCAGAAGGATTCTTGAAGAGGAACTTGTGAGAGTCAGGTACTCTGTAGTACCTGTCAGGTTTTCTGGGAGCTAGAGGTAAAATGTCTGGGGTAAGGCTAGACTCCAAGAAAGCATCATCTACAATGTCCAGAACAGGAGGGATAGCTAAAGGTCTGTGTTGAGGCAGGAGTAAGAATTCCCAAAGTCTCTTTTTGGACTCAGAGTAATCCTGGCTTTCCCAGTGGAAATGCTCTCTAAGAGTATGCAAGGTTTCACCGAAATAAACATTTTCTGGAGGGGAAGCAGAGGGAATGGAATCCTCTACATCAGAATCCTCATATCAGAAGAATCGGAAAGAAATTCAGTTCTAGGTCTCTTAGAGGGGAAGGCTGGATTCCCCTAATTAAGGTAATAAGATCTTCAGCCATTCTAAGCATTTGTTTTTGAGGCATATGGGCCTGAGCCCACAGTTTGGTCATCGGTTTTCTAGGCGTAGTGCGAGTTTTTGGCCTGAGGGATTCGGAACTTCTGGATGGAAACGATGGCGTTGGTTTAAAATGAATGTATGTAGGCCTGAATACACTCTCAGAAGCCAGTGCCTGCACAGCGGCTCCAGACCCATCCAAAGTAGGGACATCCGCAGGTTACACAGTCGAAGAAGCATCTTGTGGCATACTGGACTCCGAATGGGTCTAAGTAAAGGCATACGAATCTGAAGTGGCGGGTATCAGGGCCTGCAAAAGCACCTCACTGAGTACCAGCAGACTGGCAACTAGCTTAACGGAAGCATCGTTATCAGTTTTGGACCTATGCGGTCAGTCTTTGTCTTTATCCTTATGATTTTTCGGAAGCTCATTAGTCGGATGGCTTAACAAACCCATTTTGGAGTACTGAGATCGATTACGAAAGTAATTGGCTGCAAAAATAGCCTGATGACGAATAGTTCAGGAGTTGAACAAGGCACAAAACCGACAGCGAGGGACGTTGTGATCTGGGCCTAAACAGGGGATGCAGTAAGAATGAAAATCTCTATGAGGTATTTGCTTTCCACAGGCAAGACAATTGTTAACTTTTACTGACATCGGTTGGAGCAAGAAAAAGGATCCCCAACAGGGTACTTATCTTTTTTGAAGACTTCGGGTTTGAAGCTCAAAAACGAAAATTTCAGGAGTCGGCCGACCGGAACTTGCGAACTGTTTCTGCTTCAGGCACCGCACGATAAGAAAGACTGATGTAATGGCGTCTGCTGCATGTTTTATACCCCTGAGGCTCTGACATCATGGTAGAAGAGAAAGATCCGATGCAGAAATCCGAAGACTCTGATATTCAGGCCTGCTGAGGACTACCTGCAGGCAGATAACCCAAATGTGATGACTGCAACAGTGAAACACGAATAACATCCAAACTTCAGGGAATGCTTGGAAACCTGCAGTGCTGCTCGAGCTGTCTATGTCCTTCGATAGGGACTTATATGCAGTTCCTTCTGCTTTGTCAAGAATTTACTGTTGCAAAGGCTCCAAGTATTTTAAAATGTGTAATTGACAGTTACAAGCCCTCATAGATAGGGGGGCAGATGTATATGTCTTTTTCCCAAACCTGTCCAGTAAACTACTTTCCCTTTCATTAAAATGGGGATGTGTAGTAGCAGGTTTAGGTGTGCCCTGAGTGGCTACAGTGGACACCACAGATGGTCTTCTTGTAGGCTCTTGTAGAGACATTTACGAGAGTCAAGTACACTGTAAAAATGATCAGGCTTCCTTGGTGCAGGAGGAAGAGAGTCTGGCTGAAGAGAGATGTCCGCAAAAACACCATCTTACACCACATGGACTGGAGAGCTAGTTAGTGGTCTGGTGGTTGGTAGACATAGTAGCTGACAGTAGTGAGTTTCAGCTTGACAGAATTCTTTACTCTCTCAAAGAAAAGTCTCCTTCATCCTAGGAAGTGTATCCCCAAAGGACAAATCTTCTAGGGGAGAGGCCAAGGAAAGGGTATCATTCAAATCAGTGACAGGACAGGACTGACAAGGGACGGGTTCTGAATAAGGTAGTTCCTCTTCATCCTCAGATCATAAAGAATCAGATTCTTTTAGAAAGGTAACTTCTCTCGGTCTTTTATTTTGACAGATTACAGGGTTAGTCTGTGGTCACTACCTGGGCTCCTTAGACTTCAGAAAGGTCATGAATTTCTGGGCAATTTTTAGTAAATCCTGAGTTTTGACATGAAGCAGTAGATGTCTGAGAAACAGGCTGAGGCTGAATGACTGTTCATTTTGGTTTAGATATCAGTTTAATAAAGGCAGACTCAGTCCTTGGTTGGACGTTTGGGGCATCAGTCCTTGAAGAAGGTGTAAAAGAAGAACCTCCTCCTTTGGTAAGCAATATTTGGATACTGGAAGCTGAGGCCTCCTTGGTAAGCAATATTTGGATACTGGAAGCTGAGGCCTCCTGAGTGACCTCAGACTCAAATGACTTAGAAGTTAGACAGTAAATTAGAATGGCCTACTGCCTTGGTGGTCTCTGGAGGAGTCACACCAGTAGGCTCACATCTGGACATCACCAGATTTGGGGGCAGCAAAAGAATCTCACCAGAGTCATTGTCCAACTTAGATGCAGAAGCATCACCATCATCTGTGGATTCCTTTTCCTTAGCCTTTTTACCTTTTCATTTCTTAGGCAAAGCAGTGGCCAAAACCAAAGAGGGCAGACAGGCAGCACGGACTGGTGCCACTTATTCCACATGTGCTGCAAGGACTCCGGCTCTACGCTTAAGGGTTTTAGCTCTAATCCTAGCACAATCCTGACAATCAGAAACATTGTGCTGAAGCCCCAAACAAAACAGACAAAAGGAATGAAAATCTTTATGAAGGATTTGCTTCCCAAACTTCAAGCACTTATTAACTTTTTTTGAACATTAATCAGAGAAAATAATTCCTAAATGGGGTACTTATCTGAAAACAGTTTGTAGAAAACTGGAGAAAATAAACCAGTCAATGGACTGCGAACATTAGGTAAACAAAGAAGCACATCAGACTGCATGGCTAGAAAGAAATGAAAATAAAGATGGCGCCAAATGACCTTCCTCTTATACCCTGATATCTGGACATCCGCCATTGGACGTGAGTTGACTAGGGATCATGGAAAGACTGTGGTAATTGGGCTGGTCATGGGCTTCTGCTTGGCAGAAAGACCCAAGGATCAGTACAGTAACACTGACTATGAAGAACATCTACCCAGCTTGTTTCCAATTTTTGTTAAACTTACATTTATTGTAAATGCTTTGCAAGTTTTACTATTGTACTGGAAGTTTATTTGCATGTTCTGATGATCGCAAATGATTGTTTACTTCTGTACATATGTTAAGTTAAAAAAAATACAATACTCTTATTATCCTACAGATTAAAAAATTGTCATTTACCAAGATCACCAAAGATTTTGCAAACTACCTTTCCTTACTGTCTGGTTCAATTTCTAGTACTCTTATTTTGACTCTTGGTGTTAACCTAACAATTTCTTTGCTTATATAACTAGTTTTTGTTGCAGGCCAGCCTCACTCAAGAAGGTGAATTATTGGTTCAAATCCATATACAGTTTTGGTAAATGTGCTCCAAAAAACCTTTAAATCGAAATTATTAAAAGACTTTGAACACATCTTTAAGTACTTCTGCTGTTGTATTTTTAAATGTACTCATTATTAACCACTAAATGGACTGATCTAGCTCTGAACCTTTTCAGACTCAACTTGAGCCACAAGAAAAAAGTTAACTGTAACATATATAGACAGTTTTAGAGTAACCAATTATCCAGCATGTTTTGGGAGATCAAGAGAACCCAGTTAAAACACACAAGCGCAAAGGAAGAATATGCAAGTTCTGCACAGAGAGTGACTGGATTCAGGAGCTGTGAGGCAGAGATCTCAAATGATGAGCCACTATGCCAGTAAAGAACCAGATAAACACTTCTCTCTAGAAGCTGGCAGCAACTATCCTGATTCAAAAGAATGGCCCTAAAAATGCTTGCATTATCCAGTTACATGGTATAAAAAGCTAGATTCCTGACTATGACCCAGCAAGCCCAGGTCTGATTTGCTACCAGAGAAAGCAGGTTAGGAGGGAAAACAATGGAAAAAGAAGTTATGTACTCACCATAAAGATCCATGTGAGTTGCTCATCTCGCCTTCATTCTCACTGATGGGTTCGGAGCCGATCCTCGGCTCCAACTCGGCCAGATGCTAAGGCTCAAGGTCTTCAAACAGCTCGTGGCCTACTCCCTATCCTATGATGCAATAGTGCTTCCCCCAGATCTTGTTTGCCCAATCATACAGATAACTAAAGCACATAGGCACTGAAATAAGAATACCGTGGATAAAAAGCATTACTAAGATATGTCTGAACTTCCCGGCCCTCAAGACTTTAAAGTTAGGGGGTTGGTGGGTGGGACGTAAGAATGAAGGTGAGATGAACAACTCACATGAAATGTTACGGTGAGTACATAACTTCTTTATGTGAAGTTGTTCTATATCACCTTCATTCTCACTGATGGGTTAGTGTCCCAAGCACCATCTCCTTGGGTGGCTCATGGAAGTATATTCCTCAGAACCATAGAACCAAAGGAGGCCCTGTCCCTGGAGGTCCTATCCAATTTGTAATGAGTGATAAAGGTATGAGGTGAGGACCATGTGGCTGCTGCACAAATGGTATCCATAGGTAGCCTTGCTAGAAAGGCTGAAGATGTGGAAACTGCCCTGGTTGAGTGAGCCTTAACTTTATGATTTAGTGCCATGTGCGTAGAGCTGTATGTGAAAGAAATACAATCTGACAACCATTTTGACAAAGTGGTTTTTACCACTGGAGTACCCTTCTTTGAATCTGAAAAGGAGACAAAAATTTGATCCGACTTTCTGAAGTCCTTAGTCCTGTCTAAATAGAATCAAAGCTGCCTAAGGGCATCGAGTTTGTGCAACATGTGTTCCATTTTGTTTGTATATCTGGGAAAAAACACAGGTAATTCTATAGTCTGGTTAAGATTTGTTTCAGAACAAACCTTAGGTAGGAATGAAGGATTTGTTCTCAGCGTTACTCTGCATTATGAAAAATCAAGTATGGGGCTTTGATGGACAAGGCATGTAATTCCGAAATTCTTCGAGCGGAAGTAATAGCTACTAGGAAAATGGTCTTCCATGATAGGTATTTCAAATCAAAGGATGATGCAGGTTCAAAGGGGGGTAAAATGATCCATGAGAGCACAAAATTCAGATTCCATGGAGCAGCCGGGGTTCTAACAGGTGGTCTCAAGTGAATAGTACTCTTAAGGAAGACGTTAGAAAGTCTGTGTGACATGATGGGGGTCTGTTGATCGTCAATATGAAAATTAGAAATTGCTGCCAATTGAACCCTAAGGGTTGCCACATAAGCTCCTTCATGAAACAGTTTAGTTAGAAACTCTAAAATGGAAAAAATCAAAGCCATATATGGGTCAATATAATTGACGCCCATATGGAAAATCTTTTCCACTGGCTAAGGTATAGTTTCCTGGTAGAAAATTTATGAGAAGAGATTAGGATGTTCTGTGCTGTATGTGATAAATTGTGGAACCTGGCTATTCGTGGGACTGGAGCAGCCAAGCTGTCAACTTTAGGGTATGAATTGCAGGATGAAGAGCCCCTGATGAATGCATCAGATCATCTGGAACTGGATCCAGAATCCATGGTTCCTTCCAGTAGATGAGGCTGCAGAAAGAGGAACCAGATTTGACAAGGCCAGTAAGGGGCTACTAGAATAATGGTCCTTTCCAGAGTGCTGGGTTTCTGTAGGAATTTGGGTATCAGAGGAAATGGGGGGAAAGGTATAAAGAAGTCCCGGGGGCCAACTGTGTACAACTGCATCCCTTGGGGTATCCCCTGAGTTGAAGATCAGGGCAAAGTAGTTGCTGCATTTGGTGTTGGTGGGGGCTGCAAAGAGGTCGCAGTAAGGCTGTCCCCATCTGCAGAATATCCTTTCCGCTACTTCTTGCTTCAGGAACCACTAGTGAGGCAACAGAATTGCTCTGCTCAACTTGTCCGTTATCACACTGGACTTCCCCGGGATGTGCGTTGCTATCAGAAAGTGCTGGGTGGATACTGCCCACTGCCATACTCTCATGGCCTGTCGACATAAGGGGTATGATCTGGTTCCTCCCTGTTTGTTTATGTACCACACCACTGACATGTTGTCCAGCTGTATTGCAGTAATCCCTAGAGGGAGAAAGTTTTGAAAGGACTGCAATGCTAGAAATACTGCTCTCATCTCTAGGACATTGACATGCAGATTAGCCTTGTGATTCTCCCATGTACCTTGGGCTGTCCTTCCCTGAAAATACCACCCCCTGGGAGGTGTCCGTGGTCACAGTGGCAACAGGGGTTGGTAGAACAAAGGGATGTCTTATTGTCACTTTAGGAGAGGTCAGCCACCAAAGAAGATCCCTCTTGCATGACTTTGTTATTATAATGGGATGAGACATTGGAAGTTTCTGATAAGACCATTGTGTGAAAGCAAGCCATTGCAGTATTCGCATGTGCATTTGGCTGAACGGAATGGCAACGATGGCTACAGCCATGGTCCCTAGCAATTTGAGCACTACTGAAAATGGGTCTCTCTGTTTGGGGATGAGGTCCAGAACTTGTAGTCGAAGGCTCGCCACTCTTTCCGTTGGAAGTTTTATGGTCATGGAAACTGTGTTGAGATCTGCTCCTATAAAAATGGTACATCTGGATGGCTGTAAAGCAGATTTGCCGCAGTTGACAGCAATCCCCAATCAACTGCAAATATCTAAGGTTGTCTCGCTTGCTTGTATGACTTGATGCTTGGTGGTGGCGCTGAGGAGTCAGTCATCTAAATAAGGAAACACCTGCAATCCTAACCATCTCAGGTGAGCCGTGACTACTAGCATGTATTTGATGAACACTCTGGGGGCTGTAGTGAGACCAAAGGGCAGAGCTTGAAACTAAAAGTGACTGGTTTCCAGCTGAAAGCGCAGATGATCCATGGATGGTCTGGCCATCTTTATATGGTAGTATGCATCCTGGAGATCTATTGAGCACATCCAATCGTCTTTTCCTAGAAAAGGAAGTATAGACTGTAGCATGACCATCTGAAACTTTGTTTTTTTGACAGATTTGTTCAATCTGCTGCGATCCAAAATTGGTCTCCAGTCCCCAGTTTTCTTTGGAACTAAAAAGAACCTTGCGTAAGTTCTGGATCCTCTCTGATCTGCTGGGACTGGTTGGATGACTCTTTTTTTCTAGCAATCTTGTAATCTCTATGGTTGCTTGTTCCCTGTGATTGGGTAGAACATCTGGGATTTTTTTCACAGAGGGTGGAAGTGTAGCAAAGGGAATGGTATATCCTCTGGATATTATGCTTTGTACCCAACAATCTTTCGTGATTTTTAGCCAGGTGTCTGGGTACAAAGATAAGCATCCCGACTGCCTCCAGAGACAGAAAGACAGGCCTCCTTTCAGGAGCACTGGTAGGGCTTTCCAAAGAACTGATCCCTGTAACCCTGATTTTGCAGGCCCCCTCTGCCGCATGGAAGGCGTCTTCCAGTATTGCCCCCTCATCGGTCTCTAGAGGGGGTTTCACCATGTGTGTCAAAAGAAACCTCCTTGGGCTTTCAAGAACCACATTTTCCCACTTTTCCGACCTTTAGGACAAGGTCTGGTAGGGGTGGAAAAACAGATTCCTATGGCAGACAGTGTCTTTCCATCTTGCTCAAACCTGGTAAGCGTTTCCTTCACTTCTGGTCCAAAAAGTGATGAACCATCAAAGGGGGTGTTCACTTGGTGTAACTTGTAGGGCTCTGCAAAGGAACATAAGCGCATCCAGGAGTGTCTCCTAAGAGCAATTCCTGTACCCGCTGCCCTACTCATTCCATCAGCTGCATATGAAATCAGATGCATGGAAGAGTTTATAAGGGAATTTAGGGTAGCAAGCTGTGAGGTTACCTTATCTGAGACCCCCCACAGCTACCACACCCTTTAGAGTATCTCCCAGCTCCTTAAGGAGATCTCTATGTAGTCTAGTCAAATGTGTGAGGTATTTCAGGGATCGAAGAGTAAAGGCTGCTGAACTATACATGCATTTTCTGTATCTGTCCATAATCCTAGAATCCCTATTAGGAGGTTGAACAGATGTGGAGGTCTCCGATAACTCCTTTTTGGTGGCCGCTGGTACCACCATAGCATCAATGGGTACTCCTTTGGTAAGGAAAGCCTTGTCCTGGGGTGACCTTATAAATTTGTTAGGCCTCCGAGGGACTGGCTCTATGGTATCTGGGGACTCCCACGCCTTTCGAGAGAGAGAAGGTCCATCAACTCATCAAAAAAGCAGAGTCACCCAAGAGGTGGAGAGTTGAGACCCAAAAGCCTTCAGTTGTACTGACTCATCATCAGTAGGGTTAAGGGGGTTCCAGCCACCTCTCTGTTTTATTATTTCTAAGATATCACCGAAAGAGATATCTTCAGAGGGGGACCCTTCTGACTCATCTAAGTTAGTATCTGACATGATGGATTCCTGTGGGGAATCCAGATGCTTCCTCTTACAAATTCTCTTCCTGGGAACCTCCTCCATGGGAGCTTCTGCAGAGGTCCCAGAAGAGCAGAGTTCATCCAATGGGGGGACCTGAGACTCCGGGTCTCTACGCTTTTGAGGAAGCAGAGGCAGACACAGGAACTTTAGGAGAGGAGATTGCTGGTACCAATGACATGTGTGCCAAGGGGACACTGCTCTCCTCACAGCATCAAAAGCCCCATGTCTCCAATCCAAAGAGAAGCCTGGATCCGTAGAAGCAGGCAGTCTCCACAACACCAAAGCCGTGGGCTCTGAGCCCGAGGTAGGTGCCAAACTCACTCGAGCCGAGGCACCAAGAGGCAGAGTCGGCACCGAAAGATTGGTACAACTATCCTCTCCAGACCCGACTAGCAAGTGTCGGCTCCTAGACTCTAAGATAGGAACAGAAGAAGTCAGAGTAGTCGGAACCGAAAGCCCCAGGGGTATCGGCTCTGGTGGTTCCACAATCATCGGTTCTGCATACTCCGGCTCTGAAACTTCGGGATGAATTGGAGGAGGAACTGATGAAATGGGCTGGGTCTTGGTCAGTTCCGAAGTCCTAAGGGTCGAACCTGACATAATTTTTGCTAGCGCCTGTGACTGCAAAAGCCTCTGCACCACTCGATCCACATCCTTATCTGATAATCTTGAGGACCAGGAAGCTATAGAAGAGGCCTCTGACTGCAAAATTAGAGACTTTAGAGTAGGAGATACCAGTTCCAATACTGGGGACCAGCTCCTACTGACAACAACAACCTCTGGTTCCATAGGCATTGGAACCAAGGTGGTAGTCCGGCTAGATTTAAATACTGATGAGCCCTTTTTTGGCTCTGATTCCGAGGATGAACTGGAAGACAAAGTTTGTGAAGACTTAGCAGGTTTGTCCTTATCCAAGGCTTCTTGAAAAGAAGATTTTAATAAACCTCTCATCATTAATTTACCTGTGCTCATGGAGAATCTGAGAGCTAAAACAGCAACAAATGGCACAATTTTCCTGAAGGTGAAGCTCACATAGACAATAAACACAGTCTGTTTGTCCATCTGTGATAGACATCTTTTGTCCACATTTGGGACATTTCTTGAAACCAGATTTAGCCTTGTCAGACAGGGTAAAGCACTCTTATCTATAATAATAGCCCCAAAGAAAAAAATGTAGGGCTCTAACTATATAATATAATACAACAGTACACACTCTATGTAACTATAAGGCACACAATATCAATAACAGCAATAATAGCCCCAATAAAAACAGGGTCTAACTCTACACTGCAAGAAACTACGGTACTAACTATAAGAAGCACACAATGCTATTCAAAGGTATAATAATAATACAGCCCTAACAACACCACAGGGCTGAATTCAATTTACAAGTACAATCTAACAGTATAAAATTAATACTACTGCCCTAATAAAAAAACGGGTTTACTACTTTAAAGCAGACAGAAAGGATAGGGAGAAAAGTTGCTTTAACTAACTAATCTCTAAGATAAATATTATAAAGGGGCCTAGAAAAAAAACAGCCCCAAAAGCAGAAAAAAAGCACTCTAGTACTAAGTATAACTATGAAACACTGAAAATGTATATAAAAATCCTAAGTTTTAACGTATATATCAACACCAAGAAATTGTAAAGGGAAAATACAAAGATATTTTAACAATACTGGCCAGAGTTGTTGAAGAACTCCCGATCTGTTGCAGCGGCAAACGAGATCTGAAGGAAGCACTATTGCATCATGGGATAGGGAGTAGGCCATGAGCTGTTTGAAGACCTCGAGCTTTAGCATCTGGCCGAGTTGGAGCCCAGGATCGTCTCTGAACCGGTCAGTGAGAATGAAGGCAAAACAGAACTTCACATAAAATGCTTGCATCCCCCCCCAGTATGGTAGGTAAGGAATGTGCTTTTAGAGATAAGTCTACTAATAAATCCCCAGTGAAGACCAGTGACCTCATGGGAGTCATCCACTCGAAAGGGAAGCAGGGCTGCTTAGGAGGCTATATCACCAGCATAAGTGAATAATGACCCCATGGTACTGCATGGCCACAACAAGAGGCATAAAATGCAGTAATAGGTTATGGCACACAGTGAAAATCCACTGACAACTGCCTGTCTATTGGCCACACTGCAATCATCTCTTGAAGAAGCAGGACCACAGGATGAACAGACATTGGCAAATACCAATAGAAAAACACGTGTCTTACATCTTACAGTGGTTCTCCAACTACCTTGATAAGTAAGTATACAGAGGAAACACATACTCTTTCCTGCTGCAGCTTCATCATTTTAACACTGGAGTCCCTCAAGGGTCTGTCTATGGCCCTTGCTCTTTATTGTCTTCATTAAGTCTTTGTTTGACCACTTTTTTCACTTCTGACCAAGTTAACCATTAGTGTTTGCACAAAAGAAGTAATGGGGACATACCTTGCAAAGGTACAGATTTCTGCAGAATGTCTGGATTTTTGCCTCATATTTTTGTCTGTTTCTCATAAAATTGTGTTTTCCTGGCAAATCATTGAGGGTGAAGTCAGAAAATAATGACAGACATTTGAGTTTCAGACTTCATTCCCTTCCGAAAATTCATAGTAATGCAAGAAGTGTTATTCTTTCAACTTTCTAAGTCTGTAAGTGCAATATTTAAAACTCTCTCTATTTTTGGGCTTCTGTCCCTCCATTATGTATGGCTTTGTCTAGATTTCTTGCTTTAAGAGATTGAGAGCTATGATAGGGGAACACATGCAGTGCAGTAAGGGTATATCTGCTTCCCACACTTACATTTTCCCTTCCTGGATGACATGAACTCTATGTACATGAATAGTAGAAGGAATCCCAATGGGACACTTATCTGTAAATGGCTCGGTAGAAACCAGCTCAGCAAAGGTTATTCAGACTGACCATCAACTGTGGTGTTCAGATTGGCGGCAAAGACGTTCTGGGTAATAAGTGTGTCTATGCCACCTTTATACCTTAAGCCTGTATGGGGAGCATACACCTGACATACGACACAGAGAGGATGTAAAGGCTTTGGTTTACAGGTCAGATGTTGGTCTATCCTTGGAAGGAAATCCCACATATGATAAATACTGCAACACTGATAAGGAAGGACATCTAGCAGAAGTGCTAAAGAAGAGGGAATGTCAGGTATGGCCTACAGAAACAGCAAAACAAAAATTTGTAATTGAAACCACAGCAATATAAGGTGGTGGAAAAGAGAAAAAATATATTACTGGGAACAATTACAAAAGCAGGGAACAGAATGGAATGGGAAGAATGAACTATATAATACATTAAGAAGAGAGAACTTAGAATACAAGGAGATGTATGTTATCCTAAGTAAATATGATGCAGAAATAAATAAGAGGGGAACTAGTGATGCTCAATATCAGTAAATTTTGGATACAGGCTAGAAGAAAAGAATAGAATAACAAAAGTTTGTTAAGCAGAATATACAAGACATTAAGGAAGTATAGTGGTGCAATACAGACAGGCAGATAGAAGCATGGTAGAGAACATCAGAAAAGGAAATTACAAGTGAAAATGGTACAAATTTGTAAAGCTCTTAACAGTGACAATGTCAAGGGAATTTAGAACCCTAAACAGGTTACGTAAAATCTTCCCAGCAATGAACACTGAGTGTTGGAGATGTTAGCAAAACAAGGTAGGAAACTAGAGACATGTTCTGTAGCTGTACTAAACTCACTACTTACAAAACAGAAATCCAGAAACTAATACATGAATAGTAGGACACAGAAAAGAACTGAAAAAGATAGAATTTTATACTCGTTGAAGATGTAGAGAAAAGTTTACATATTAAGGCATTAATATATGTTATTAAATTAAAACAAAAGGATAACAAGGCAGTGGAAAATTAAAAATGAATCAATTTGAAGATGTAATAAAGATAATGAAAAACATAAGAATATTTGAAAGGGAATTAATGAAGAACAGAACAAGCAATATGCATTAAGGTAAATGGGAATCTATTTTATAGGGATAATATGTGAGGGGGACAGTATAAAGCAAGGATACAGAGAGAAAAAAGGTCACCAACAGACAAGAATATATAAAATATGAGGCAGTGAAATATAGAAGGGTGAGTGCAATGGTGCAACAGTGGAGAGAGTGGTATGAGAAAACTGTATAGTATGAGAAAAAAATGCAATAAGTAAGATATTATACCTCTCTGGGATTAGACTGTTCCTGATGCTTAACATGTAAAAAATAAAAGACAGAAAGTGTGAATAAGAGATGGAAAGAGAGCACATACTAGCATATTTCTACTGCAACAGGCAGTCTACCTCATGTACTACCTAAACAATAAAACGTATGAAGCTTTAATGTCCGGTATCACTGACTGATTTTAATCAAGAGTGATTAACCAACAAATTAACAGTATGCAAGGGACAGAGCAGAACCTGCAGTATCGGGGCTCACAACATGCCTGGACAGACATTATTTCCCCATAACACACACAGTGTCAGTCACAACTACCTGCTTAATCCTAAATGAAAAGTATACCATTCATACAATGGACTGTGACAAGACCTGGATTTTAGCATGTCTGTGCGTGTATATGTACATGACTTTAGGGAGAACGACTCCAAGACTTCGGGACACTAAACCTTGCAAATTTACTGAAGTAGGTGAAAATATAGATGTTTTTGTAGTGTCTTACAATCATAAGTCATGAGTAGACACTGCATGTACATTATACAGCATATCTCTGGCTTACTCTTCTGGTCAGAGTTGCAGTAATGTTTAATACTTCTGAAAACAAACTTTTTCAAATTACCACCTAATGGACATGCCAGAGTGTACACAAAGTCCAAGGCTGAAAAATGACACAGCCCTTCTTTATATCCTGCAATGACAGAATGTATGTGGAATATAAAAATGCATGAGGTACAGAGTTATACAGGCTATATATCAGTAAAATGCAAGAAAACTTTAAGAAGAAAAATATAAAAAATTATAAAATATTTCTAAGCATCTGCACAACTAATATCCCAGCTAGACAGTTAGGTAGCAAAGGAGGGCCAGATGTTCTTTCCTTCCAGAGCTAGCTCTCAGTCTTTTTTTATTGAGTTGTGTTCTCTCTCCAGTACCCCGACAATGACAAAATAATGTATTATTACTTAATACTCTCTCCCTGGGTGGGGTAATATACAGCCTACATCACCATGTTAAGTCCATACTCACAGGCATTTGGTCAAAGAAGTCTAATGACAACTGGTAGCTTGGTGAGCCACATGCACACTCCTGGGTCATGAGCTCACCTCCTTCCTTCAAAAGACTTCTACAATCTGCAACCAGCTCTGTTCTCCCCCTCTTGGATAAGCACCCCATCCTCCCTGACAGCTCCATCAAGTGTCAAAACTGCTAAATGAACTCTGTTCACCTGGGCCACAGTCAGGGCTGTATTCTTCTATGCCAGTGTGCTGGCAGATCACAGTATTTTCTTTTGGTCTATAGCTCTTCTTTGTCCAAATATTTTCACGAGAAATGAAAATTATTGTTATATTTAACATTAATAGTAATAGTAACAATAGTGCTACTGACATCACCTAGATTCAGTAGCTGTTGCTTCACTGTTATGCACATGATACTTAAGTATGCCATTCCTGGACAGCTTTCTTCTACCTTAAAACTTTTAAGATCAACTAAACTAAGCTAGACTTCCTACCATATGATGCAAAATACTTCAGCAATTCTAGGAATAAGTTTATACATTTGGAATAGTTTAATGAATAAATTTCAGTGTCTTTATAGCACACTGAATAAAGACATGTCTTAAGTAAAGTTAATTAATACTGCTTTCACTACTATACAGGATAGAATTTTGGTAAAAACCATTTAAGCTAATATAAGCTTCACAGCAGCTGCAAATCTATACCTTTACAGACAAAAAAAAAGAACTACTTCGGAAACATAAATATCATTGGAATTACCTCCCCATGTTATCTACATAGTCAGCAAAAGGATGTACTGTTTCACAAGAAAGGAGTAAATGGCTGCTAAATTCAAACTTCATACACTAATATTAGAAAATCCTAATTAGTCCAAGAAGTAAAAAAAAAAAAAAAAATGCAGAAAATGATTTAGCCATCTACTCGTCACTCTAAGCCTTACCATGGAAGATTTCCATACAGTGATAAGCCTTTTTGCTTCTTAGACTTGTATCTCTGCATATGATTTACCCCATGAGGGGCCTTAGTCTGGACAAAGATATCAAGGGCAAAGTCACACGCTAATGTGACAGTCTGGAATGGGGTGGCTCTCCCAGAAATGTTTGTGGAAACTGTCCTACTCACCTGAGCAATTCGCGAGAAGCCAAATAAAATTTAACTCTAGTAGTCACCCATTCACTCTTATTGGAGTAGTCACAGTGCAGGTAAATCGAGGGAAGCATCTGAGGTGACAGTGTGTATGGATGTGAATGAGTTTGTACCTGTGGGGGTATTAGGGATATGAATGACCTTGAGTGAGTGTGTGTGTGTGTGTGTGTGTGTGTGTGTGCTAAAATTCTTCCCTGTAACCACTAGCTAATCTGAAGTAAGATGTCCACAAGGGTCCATTCTTGCTCACTCCTGATCTCCATATGTATCAACAAACTGCCTCTGGATCTTCCTCAACTCCCAATATTACACTGTGATGATACCATGGCTACCATATCACTCAAATAAATCCCTCATAGCCTTACAAAAACAATTTCAATCTTACAAAAACAATTTCAATCAGACTTGAACCACCAAATTCACTAGATCAATAACAATAAACTTGTATTAAATTCAACCAAAAAAAAAGGCACTTTCGGATAAAAACACGTACACACAAAGTATGCCTACTACTCTAACAATGCCATAACCTAAACGCTAACTCATTCAAACACCTGGCTAGATCTTTTATCAGCTTCTCCCCACACTTAATACAAGAAGGAAATTAAAATTCCAATTTGAAAGATAAGATTTTTATTACATTTCATTTTGTTGTCACATTTACATATTATATTATATATTTTTTTATTGTGTATATATCTTTTATTCACAGTTTGTGTATAGTACAGGCACAATTAAGTATACCTTGTCATTGGTTAATTACTTGTGTGATTTGGTATTTAAATTTGGCTTTTGCCTAAGGGTGCTTTTCTGATGAAGTTCTTTCTGGAATAAATAGAACGAAAACGTTAAAGAATACAGATTGGGCTGTCTGTCTTTCATTTCATCGCTAGTGGAAGCTTGTTTTACCTTGTTTTTTCATTTTGGTTCATGTATTGTCGTTATATATATTTATATATATATATATATATATATATTTATATATATATATATATATTTATATATATCTATTTATATATATATATTTATATACATATATATATATTTATATATACGTATATATTTATATATATATATATATATATATATATATATATATATATATATATTTACACATATATTTTATATATATATATATATATATATATATATATATACATACATATCAAAAAACCAAATACCACTCAAAGGCACCAATTCCAGCAGCCAAAATACGAAACTTCAGTGATGTAAGAAGATTTATTGCAAGTCCAAAATGACATAAAATCAGTCCATGGTTAGTAAAAAAAAACACACAAATTAAATGCACAAAGGCAAAACAAGCACATTCAGTATCACTGGTCAAGTAAATAAGCGCTTCCGTCTGTCTCAATGCAGACTTTATCAAACCAACAAAAGTTACTACAATTGCCGTTTAAATAGTACAACCAATTAAACTGGTGTGTTATTTAAAGATACAAGTTTCCACTGCCAACTTATTAAATACAAATGCATAACAGACACTATCTTAAAAAATACATTATTATGACGTATGAAGAATTAATTATAAGTTAGCAGCCCTATCAATCAAGAATGGTTTCAAAGTCAAACATTCATTCAAACCAGAGGGCTGGCAGGCATTTAAACGAAGCTGCCATTTTAACTCACTTTTGTCCACTTGATTACCCCAGCTACACCCCCTGGAAGTTTTGGTGACCACTTCTAAAATGCCAATTTTAAAGCCTGTGAATCCTAAACAAGTGAAGGAATGTTTACAATGAGCATTATTCATGTTAACAGTATTAATTGCATATAAATGCTCATAAATTCTCTTTTTGAGGGACCTCTCAAGTCTTTCCTATGTAAAATCCTTTGCAAGTATTACAAACACTTATGTACAATAATCCACTAGTGTTACAATTTCCCCCTGCCAACCTAACCCTGTTACCTAGGTTCCCCACTACCATTTCCGATGCTTTAACAACATGGGTACAATATTTACATCTCCCACATGGTCTCATATCCCTTACATCTCTCTTAATTATTGGGTGCGCAAAGAAATATTTCAAACTGTTACCCACTTTAAAAGAAAAAGAGGGACCTGTTCCTAAGTAACTAGAAACTTCACTGTTACATTCCAAAATAACCCAGTTTCTATCCAAAATCATTCTCACCTTATTACCAAAACTACCAAACTGTCAACATAGAATTAGCAAAAACAGCCTTCTTGGGTGAGTTATGATCAGCAGTCAAGGTGTCCCTGTTAGTTCCTAAGATGGGATCCTCCTGCCGCAACATGGGTATAAATCTAGAACCCCATCCTTCATGTATTTCCATACTGATCGATTGAACAAGATCAACAGGGTACCCCCTTGCTGTAAACATCTGCACCAAAGTGCCTAATTCCCTTTCCAAATTCTCAAGAGAGGAACACATTCTTGCTCCTCTAATCATTTGTCCCCGCACCAGGTTTCTTTTAACATGAAATGGGTGTTGACTGTTGTACCTCAAAAAACTACGGGAATATGTTGGCTTACGAAAAACCTTTGAAGTAAACCTTCCCAAATCAATATCCCTAGTGATGTTAACATCAATGTAATCAATAGTATCCCTATTATAACTGTGTGTAAATTGGAAATAAGGACAGACACCATTGATATATTCAACAAAGTTATCCACGGTTGACTTGTTGCGTTTCCACAAGATAAAAATGTCGTCCAGGTAACGTCCAAAAAAAGCCATTCCTGACTAAATCTGGTGCTGAACACATAATGTGATTCTCACATTGCCATAACTAAGCAGGCATAAATGGGGGCACAACTAGCCCCCATTGCCACCCCCCTTAGCCTGTTTGAAATATTAATTTTCAAACATAATAAAATTGTTTTGAAGAATTAGTTTCATCACTTCTATAACAAAATTAACCATAGTGTTACCAAGATTGGTGTACTCAACTAATGCCTCATGAAACAATTCTAATCCAACCTGATGTGGAATGGAACTAAAAAGGTTGACTACATCAATGGTTGAAAACCGGTGGTCTCAACAAAATAAGGTGCTTTTATTCTGATCAAAAAATCCCAAGAATCTTTAAGAACATGTTCAATTGTAGTTAAAGCACCCTTAACCAATCTGTCAACAAACACACCCAAAGAATGTGTGGAACTATTCTGTCCAGCTACTATGAGTCTATAAGGTGGGTGTTGCACATTCTTGTGCACCTTCGGAATTCCAAATACTGTTGGAATAAGTGGAAATTCATTAATCAAAAAATTAAATATTTCTTCATTAATGGCACCTTGGTATACACTGTCTTCCAAAAAAAATTGTAATCTTCTATGGGTTATATGAATTTCATTCAAGGACACACGAGTGTACTTTTTAGTGTCATGTAAAATTGCAGTAGCATCATTCACATAATCAAATTTATCAACAAGAACCACCCCTCCTCCTTTATCGGGTTTCATAACACGAACATCGTCAGAAACCCTGAAACTATTCAGTAAAGATGTCTCCTCCCTAGTCAAATTGAAGTAATCATTTCTGTGAACCTGATATTCATGAAAAATATCTTTGGTACTCATCTTTTCATATTGAGCTAAACATGGGTGCAAAGGGGGGTTGTAAAGACTTTTTCTCTTAAATCTGTTGGTGTTGTCAGAATACTCCCCTTTACCCTTAAACAAAAGTTGAAGGTTTAATTTCCTAATGTACAATTTAAAATCGATAAGTACACTGGAAATATCAGGTTTCTTTGCTGGAACAAACTTAAAACCCTTCTCAAAAAGGGAAAAATGTGTATCAGTAATAATCTTATCTGCATAATTAAAAATATTAAAACCATTTAAACTTAACTTCCCTCCGAAAGAGGAAATAATAATCTCATTTGTTCTTTGATAGTTTAATACCTGTTTTGACTCCTGTTGTTCCAGTAATTGTTCCTCCCCTTTGAGGATCGACCCTCCAAGGTCTGTTGTCCCAGTAAAAAACTTCACCTGTTTCTATTCTGATTTAAAATCCTTTCCGATCTTCATAGTTGGGGGTACTCCTGTTCAAAAACATCATCCACCTCAGCATTACAAAAGGGTGTGTGTGTGTTTACCCTCAGCACCTCTAGGATTGTAACTGAGTGAACCTGAGTCCAAGTCATCCAACCCTTCCCTATTTTTATCTGTGTTGAACACATAGTAACTCTTGGGAAGTGGGTAGGCTTCTTTGTGCTTATATTCTATTTCATCCCTCTTAAGATTCTTCATTTTTCTGGCTACATTCTCCTTCACTTGATCTTCAATATTGTTAAAAATGTTATCATAATGTACTTCAAAACTATCAAAACAAACATCATTTAAAATTTCATTATTTAAAACATTAACTTCATCCAATAAATCTTTAATCTTTTTGTTATTAACATTAATAATAAAGTGTAGCAATTCTACCCCATGTCTGTCGAACACAGCAAGTAACTTGTCCAGTTCTTTTTGCCCCACAGTTAACCCATATGGAATTTTATACATCTTGAGTCCTTTAGGGACTCTTTGCAATCTAACACATTCTGCAAGGTACACATTATCAGTCTGTAAGTTACGTACCTTGCTCATTTTTATTTCAAAGTCCTGAAGTCTATTATGAATGTCAACAGGTTTCGTTTTTTAACCTCAGTAAACAGAATGGACTCGTCATTGATCCACTGGTGAAACCGTCTCTCACGACTGCTGTTGTGTTCAGAGTTAACCCCAGTCACTTGTCCACAGGGAATACTATTCTGTGTGAGTGTATCCCTCAATGGCTACCTACTCAACCCCGCTGAGTTTGCTGGACCGAATATAGTGTTGATACGTGGCTACAGGTGTAAAACTGAGGATCCTGGGACTTGTAGTCCATCAAGAATCCCTTGCATTTGCTGACACTGTTTCTCTAACAATGCTGTAAGGTGTCCAATAGCTTCTTCATCTCTGTTCACTTTGTGAATACCTTCACTGTTGTTGGAAGAAAGAACAACAGATGTATTATCCGTTGCTCCATTGGTATCCAAAGACACTGGTCAGGAATTACTCCTCAAACCTAGCAGGATAGGAAGGTGCCAAACCCAAAAATACAACAACACTAACAAAATGTGAGTGGGTAAAGAGTGGCTGAAATAAAAAAAAAAACAAATACCACTCAAAGGCATCAATTCCAGCAGCCAAAATACGAAACTTCAGAGATGTAAGCAGATTTATTGCAAGTCTAAAACGACATACAATCAGTCCATGGATAGTAAAAAAACACAAAAATGAAATGTCCAAAGGCAAAACAAGCACACTCAGCATCATTGGTCAAGTAACTAAGCACTTTTGTCTGTCTCAATGCAGACTTTATCAAACCAACAAAAGTTACTACAATTGCCGTTTAAAATAGTACAACCAATTAAACTGGTGTGTTATTTAAAGATCCAAGTTTCCATTACTAACTAATTAAATAAAAATGCATAACAGACACCATCTTAAAAATACATTATTATGAAGTATGAAGAATTAATTATAAGTTAGCAGCCCTATAAATCAAGATTGGTTTCAAAGACAAACATTCATTTAAACAAAGCTGCCATTTTAACTCACTTTCGTCCACTTGATTACCCCTGTTACACCCTGGAATTTTTGGTGACCACTTCTAAAATGCCAAATTTAAAGCCTGTGAATCCTAAACAACTGAGGGAATGTTTACAAAGAGCATTATTCGTGTCAACAGTATAATTGCAGTATTAATTAAATGGTAAAATGCGAGTGTAGTATCTGAAATCACATAATCTAATAAAGCCATAAATCCCCACTTACTAACATGTTCCCTATACCTTCTGCTTTAACCCCTATTTATTTAAAATTCTTGTCATATTAATGCACTGTTAAAATATGTCAAACTTTAGGTCTGTACTTTAAGCAAACTTAACCATCTATATAATCTTCTGTCAAAAGATATATTAATTTACATATGACTGCATATAACAATGCAATACACATTTTATAAACCTATTTACTCGTCTCTATGACTCTAACGAAACTGTATACAAATGCATGTGCGTCTCTGTTATTGCATATAATTATACGCTCAATTATTGGATGATTTTTATATATATATATATATATATATATATATATATATATATATATATATATATATATATACATTATATATATATATATATAAAGATATATATATATATATATATATATATATAAAAACATACACACACATATAGATTATATATATATATATATATATATATATATATATATATTTTTTTTGTGTGTCTCTTTCGGCTTTTCCCAGTTAGGGGTCGCCACAGCGGAACTCCGGTCTGCTAATGACTGGCAGTAGATTTTTACATGCCGAGTTGCCGGCCCGGGCGCACAACCTTCAACGAAGGTACGCCCATTCACGCAGGTCTCCACACAGAAGACGCTCTAGCTGGGAGTCGAACAGGACAACGTCTTACTGTGAGGCGACAATGCTACCGCAGCACCACCACCGCAGTCATATATATATATATATATATATATATATATATATATATATATATATATATACAGGTTTGCCATCAAAATGTCAGGAACCAGTTATGCGACCTTGGAATTCTGAAAGACACTTTTCTAAGGTGCCATTACATTGCTTTTTAAATGAGAAGTAGTAGTAGCGATAAATCCAACAGGAGGAACAAATATCTCACCAGTTCTTGCAGTAAAGCTTACTGCAACCAAAATAATAATCAAACAGAATAAGCACTGGTAAAACAACCCAAGGCTGATAATAAACATGTAACAGCAAGATAGATATGTTTTCTGTGCACCACCCTCTACCAGACACTGTGGGTCTAAAGGGTGGTTTATAGAGATCATTAAGTACTTTTGGTAAACCTTGCAAGGTTGGAATAAGTGGTTCTTCACAGATTAATTATTTAAAAAGGTCCATGCTAATATTACAACCTAATTCAAAAAGGTCCATGCTAATATCACGACCTAATAAACAATCAAATAAACTGATTTTATTAACTGATTGTGATATTTTATTGGTCAAAGTTTATTTTAAATAGCGTGTATGAATTTGGTTTAATATTGTCTGATGAAGCAGTAATAAATGCCGCAAAAGCACTCAAAATAAACTTTTGAAACTTTTATATTCGGCTCTGCTGTTACACGTTTATTATCAGCCTTGGGTTGTTTTACCAGTGCTTATTCTGATTGCTTTTTAAATGCTTGAATCCACAAGAGCAAATGCTAGTGTGCATTTGCTCTTGTGGTTCGTTAATTTGAATGAAAATTGCACTACAGTGGGAATTGGGAAATTTACCCTTTCCTTCACTGTAGAGCAGTCTCAAGTTTGTATATATAAGTAGCAAGGGGTGCAGGGGGGGCTTGACCCCTGCAAACATTTGTAGCACATAACCGAAGTGTAGGTATTTTTGGTAAAGTTGACATTCCTGAGTTGTCGACTTTCCTTAATGCCCACTTTCGGTTATGTGACCGATCAGTAATTGGATTTTATGACATTTCGGGTCACATAAGTGAACACTCGCACAACTGAGTTGTGAGATTGTGTGTGTGTGTGTGTGTGTGTGTGTGTGTGCATGAGCACGCAAACAGACATACTGTACCTCTTGCAATATGCATTTGTAAATGTCAAACTTCAATGCTTTCCCAGGCCGAGACTGAAAATGGTAATTTCTAATCAGTGTTCTATCCTTGTTAACACATTTAAAAAATAAAATATTTCCTTCATTTAATTTCCACTCCCTCTCCCTTTTTTCCCTTTGTCATAACTCAACCTATTCACTTTTCACTGTTCCGCTCTCCTCCTCTAATTCTTCCTCCCTCTCACCTCATGAAACTTTGAGGGCATAAATGCCTGCACTCCAAATTATACTCATGTACTCCAAAATACTTATATTTTAACTTCATTCAGTACTATGTTAAAACACCTTGCTCAAATGTTATTATTCTGTCTTCTATATTATTGTGTTGCTCAAATGTTATTATTCGGTCTTCTATATTTCTGTGTTTTAGTAGTTTTTTGAAAACTGTATTTTACTTAAGTTTGTTGATATTAGCTTTGTAATAATTGCATATGGAGCTTTTCTCTCCGGAACTCCATTGAAAATGGGCTCATTCTGGCCAAATAGACTTCAAACTTCAAATAAATAGATAAATACAAATATGCTCAATAACATCAAAAGAGGCTTGACAACTATGACTCTGTCAAGTGAAGCTACACGAGGAAGTTCATTGTGAATTGGTGTAATGTTTTCTACTGGTCAAATTCACATTAATTTCTTTATTAGTAAAGCCCATCAATGTGCCTGTACCTTTTATTCACAATGCAATTTAAAGATTTCTCATATCTGCTAGACATTCAGTTGCTCCTTCCTTCTATTATAAAATGCACTAGCATACTATCCAGAAAGACTAGTACTGTTTATATAAGTTCAGATGTACTTTATAGAAAGTATAGAGATGCAGACAAGTGATGTAAGATTTACAACGCTTTCTCATAGGAGGGCACAGATGTGGCTAACACTGTTCCCTCCCACTGTCGGTTCTTGGTTTGTTACCTGCCTAGCTTTCTTCTGTGTACAGTCTGCATGCTCTCCCTGTGTCCAAGTAGGTTTTTGTGCAAAGGACTCTTACTTCCATCCACACCTCAAAGACATGATGACAGATGGGTAAGCGTGTGTATGTCTCTGTCTGTCCTGCGATTAACTGGCTTCCCGTCTAAGAACAGTTCCCTGTCTTACACTCATTAAGTGCTGAGGGCAGTAGCTGGTTCCTCTGTGATCCTGAGGATAAAACAGGTATCAAGGAGTGAAACATTTTCTTAGTCTTTTTATTCTTTATTCACTTGAAAATTTAAAAAATTCTAATAGACTGACATTCTGGCAAAAAGCAAAAGTATGAGCTCACACAGCAGCTACAGGTTTTGTGTCTGTCAGCAAGGACAGTTTCTTCAACAGCAGCTGTGAAGGAAGTGATAACACAGACCTCTGAGAAAAAAGAATAACCTCACTCATAGAAGAAGAGACAGTCTAAGCATTTAAAAAATACATATGAAATGCCTGACTCTTTCCATAGCATCCCATAATTGATTGCTGATGAAAAAAAAAACAACAACAAAGCAGAACCTGTAGAAAATCAAGTGTGGACAGCACCTGGTGATAAATTATGCACTGTGTGTTTAGCTTGATGATTGATGTATACCATCAAAAGATGCAAACACAACAGAATACAGTCCTTCAACACCTATCACTGGTAACATGCAGAACAGAAAAATACTGCTGCAGATCACAAATCACAGTTGCTTATTAAAACCTCCTCTAGAATGCTGCTGCTGTGTGACTATGGGATGACAACCGTTTATTCTTTTGCCAGACACACTGAAGTCTTCAAACCTTTATAAGCATTTTTATTAAGTGTCACCAAATGAGAACTTACCTTATCTCTATGAAGCAGTGACTGGCATATAATGTCCTCACATATGTTTGCGGATGGAGCTAAACAATGGAGTTTGAAGAAGAGTTCTACACAAATCACATGATGCTCTCTCCTCTCCTTGTTCAACTGATTCCACAGCACATTTGCAAGTCTCTGGGGAAGAAAGCACAAAGACACCTTCTTAGGCATGGCTAAAATATGAGGTAGTACTTGTAGCCTAAACAATGAAAATAACACAGTAACCAAATACTGTCACATCCCCATGCAATAAATGGACTACAGAGAGGGAAACATTTTATAAAAAGGCTATATGTAACTACAGATCATAAGCATTTAACAATATTATCAGATGGAGATCAATGGCTGTCAGCAGCAAGTTACTTCTGAGGTGTTAAGGAAGCAATAAAGCATGAAAGGGTATGCTCTGTACAGATATTACTGCACTTCAAGTGGTGATATGAAGCCTGAAAGTTCTCAAATTTCAAGTGTAACACCTCACATCCTGTGTACCACAACCCACGACTTATACACTGACTCCACTATTACAGACAAAATTAAAGTTAAATCCATAATTATCAGTTTTATACAATCTTCAAAAAAGTATAAATACTTGTCCCATCCCTTCTTTCAAGTGGGTGCATGCACCTTAATCCTGGACCTCTGTCAGAGATGACATTTGCAGACCCAATGGATGGTAGATGGACCCTACTTCATGGCATAAATATGCACATTAACCCTTGCAGTACCTGTAATGAACTATTACTGAAAAACTGAGTTGTTTATCACATCTCACATAGTTTAGGTATTATGAAGAGGAGGCTTAACATCTGACATACTGAATAGTTAAGTACTGTCACAGGATTCAACATGTTCAAACAAGACAGATAACACACACACAGGCAGGCTGTATTCCTGATATTCACAAAGCCTTTTTGATTGGACAGTCTTCTGCCAATCCAACTTTTACAGGGAACTTGCCCTCATCTACGTTCACAAAAATATTTTAAAGAATGACCTAGGCTTTCCTTATACTCCATCAGACGTCACTTATGAAACTTTTGAGGATTCACTGTAGTGACTCACATCCCACATTTAATCAACAAAGGATTACGGGTGATCTAAGGTGAGTCATGCATTTTATAGAATCTTATTTTGTCAATTCTGCTGAATGTGGGTTACATTCTGTTGAATATATATTTGGTAGATGAGTTTATTTATGGAATGTGTTACTTCTTCAAGTTAACTGCTTTTAACAGTGACCACACCTGTGTCAATGATGGGCGACCCTAGAGTTGGTATGTATGTTATGGGGAGGGAAGGTATAGCAAGCAAAGCCATCCAAAACTGGATTATTTTCTTAGCTGCCCTCAACATTTTTTGTTATATTTTTAATGTCGTATGCATTTCCTTTTGGTGTACTTCCTGATAAATTTTGTCTATGGGTCAGCAAGTGGATGTGGAGGTGGAGTTAGTTTCCTGAAATTTTTTTTTTAACTGGTTAGTTCTATTCTGTACTATTTACTTGCACAGTCCAGATACTGCAGTGCAGCATGAGGGTGGTGTTGCACTCCTAAGTTTGCCATCATTCAGATGAGACATTAAACCAAGCACTCATCTGTTTGTGTTGGTGGAAGCTCAGCTGGATGTAAAAGATCCCATGGCACCTACTAAAAAGATCAGGGAATTTTTCTGACACCCTTGTCACATTTCCTCTAGTAGTAAAAATACCACCTCAAGTCTCCACTGAAAAGAGGTTACTAGTTTAGCAGGACTATCTCAGTTAACATAGGATGGATGGATGAATGGATCACTAGAGAGAGATAGATAGACAGGCAGACAGATACACAGATACAGAGATAGATACACAGATGGACAGATATATGTAAGCAAGTTTAGGATTCCTTCTTGTGGACAATTATTTTAACTAATTTGATGGGAAGGTGTGAAAAACACTGATTTACAGAGGAGCATTTCAATACTATTTAAACATTTACTTCTAATTGTAATATTATTAATGGTGTATAAATGCTGAACTCAGTAAATAAGAAAACACAGACAGTTACTGGGAGTTCTAGCAGTGGTAAATGCAAAAGCAAGCTTTGTAATGATTTGTTTTTAGGAAACTTTTTTTTTTAACTTTAATGCAGATTTTCTGTGTTCATAGTATGTTTAAAGAGACTATTTGCAGTTTTCACTGGTTTAGTCTACAATCGATGCACTTTTTTATATTAGTGTGTTTGACCCACTATTTTTCTGGGAATTAGTTTTGATGGACTTCATTTTTTTTTGCTACAGACACACTTTAAGCAATGACTGGAAACTCTCTCAGAGTAAAAGCTGCTTGAGCTGGCCACCTAAGAAAACAACAGACTCTATTAATGACTACCTGTCTGCACTTGCAAACTGGCATCAGAGGCAAGAACCTGAAAGCACAACACTGCTTATTCTCCACAAACATTAGGAAATTTGATGGCAGAGCATGCCACCTAATACCCGGATATTCTAAACCTGATTCCCCTAAGTATTCTTCCTTTGGATTTTGTACATTTATTTATTTGACATTTGTTTAGTGGGAAAGTCCAACTGGGCCAGAAATTGCCCATTTTCAGAGGTGGGCAGGGGAGAAAAGATGCACAGTCACAATCTTCCAAAAATCAAATACACATACTTTAAATCACAAAATATCACATTACACTGCAAAACATAACAGTGAAAAAAATGCAAGACGAAAAACGCATATGTTTCATCGTAAAGTAAATAAAAAACAATAACATGAGTTTGGGAAATATCTGACTGTCCTTGTCAGCTTTATCAAAAAAAGAAAAATATATACATATCTATCTATGCATATATGGGTCTCCACCTAAATTTTGAAGTTTCAAAACTTCAAATTTCTTATGGTCAAGACCATAAGATCGAAGTTTTGAAACTATGAACCATTTAAATGGAGATCGCAGTACAGCACGGAACAGTTATATTTACCATTTTCCACACTGTAGTGCGATCTCGGAGTTGGTATATTTAATTAGCAAGGGGTGTGGGATGGGGGCTTGTTCCCCTGCAAAAACATAAAAAAAATTTTTCTGTTTTTATTGTTTTGTATTTACATTTCAAAGTTTCAAAACTTCGATCTTATGGACTTGACCATAACAAATTCAAAGTTTTGAAACTTTGAACATTAGAAGTAGACCCACATATTATATATATATATATATATATATATATATATATGTATATATGTATACACACACACACACACACACACACACACACACACACACACACACACACACACACATACATACATACATTCATATGTATGTATGTATGTATATACGGATTCCATACATTTGGTCAGACTACACTTAGTCAAAAATGATTCCAGGCATTTCACTTCACTGAAAGCTCACTTGACTGAATGCTCACTTGGTCGAAGTTCATTTGGTCGAAAATAGAATACAGCCCCTGCCCCACTGCAGTGCAACCCTGGAGTGAGAATATTAAATAAGGGTGGGTGTGGGGGCACAGCTCCACTAGACGCCACAGTAGGGGGAAGGAGGGAGGGTCGTAATGACTGAACGAGGATCAACAATACAGATGGAATGTTATAGTAAGACATAACTTCTTTATCTAATATTGTTAATCCTCGTTCATTCCTTACATATGGGACAGAGTCCCCAGCTACCTTTATTCCTGGGAGGCTCTCATGGAAGGACATTCCTGAGCACCATAGAACCAAAATATGCTCTTCCCCTGGAGGCCAAATCCAATTTGTAATGATTGATGAAGGTATGAGGGGTAGCCCAAGTTGCAGCTGCACTAATGTCATGTAAAGAAACTCTGGCATGGAAGGCAGCAGAAGTTGCCACCGACTTTGTAGAATGAGCCTTTATGGTAGCAGGTAATGGAATATTACGTTGTCTATAAATGAAGGTCACACAGTCTTTCAACCATTTAGCCAATGTGACCTTAGCAACAGCACATCCTAATGTAGGTCCAGAATAGGCCAAAAATAACTGGTCTGATTTACGAGAGGCCTTAATCCTGTTTAAGTAGAAGTGAATTTGCCTGTGAATATCTAGGGCATGTAGGCAATACTCTCCTTTGTTTGAATAGTTTGGGAAGACAACTGGCAATTCAATGGTTTGATTAATGGACATTTCAGAGATCACTTTTGACAGAAAGGAAGGATTAGTTCTCAATGGCACTCTATCTTTATGAAAAATCAAATATGGACTCTTGATGCAAGAGGCTTGAAGCATAGAAATACGTCTGGCGTAATGGTGACCAAAAACAAGGTTTTCCATGACAAGTATTTGAGGTCGCAAGAAGAAGCTGGTTCGAAAGGTGGCATTGTCAAAGCTTGTAGAACTAATGACAGGTCCCATGGTTGAGTAGGTTCTCTAAAAGGGGGTTTTAGATGATTCACACCTTTTATGAAAGTCTTGCATAATTTGTGTGACATAAGAGAGGAGTCTTGGACGCCATCATGGAAATTAGATATTGCAGACAAATGAACTCTAATGGTAGAGTCCGATAGACCGGATTGAAAAAGAGTGGCTAGATACTCCGGTACTATCGACACTTGTGCTGAAAAAGGATCTACCTGCTTTTTTTCAGCCAAAAGGTAAATCTTTTCCACTTGCTTAGATAAGTAATTCCGGTGAAAGACTTATGAGATGCAATAAGAATGTCACGTACTGGCAAAGAAAGATCATTTTTACCTAGCAATCAAAGGAATTGGAGGAGCCAAGCTGTGAGCTTCATGCTGTCCAAGTTGGGGTGAATCAGATTCTGTGGATGGGTGGAGAATCCACAGTTGATCTAGCAGGTGAGGCCAAAGGAAGGAGAACCAAATCCGACGAGGCCAATATGGCATTATGAGGATCACTTTACTCTTCAACCGGCGGGCTTTCTTCAGAAACTGGGGAATGAGGGGGAAAGGTGGAGATGCATAAAGTAGACCTAAGGGCCAATCTGTCCCTGACATAGCCACCCCCACCCCATCAGGGAGGCATCCGTGGTCACTGCAGCCTTGGGTTGTTGGGGGGAGAAGGGGCGAGACCACTGTGACGGGTTGTGGGTCATCCACCAATTTAAATCCTGTTTGCACCTGTGAGTTACCCAAATCTTGGCTGAAAGAGGGTACCAAAAGGGATACCATTGGGTGAGAAGTAGCCACTGTAGAAGCCTTATGTGAAACCTGGCCAGGGGGACAATGTTGATGGAGGCTGCCATGGAGCCCAACAACTGAAGAACAGAATGAGCTGTGGATTTCTTCCTTGAAAGGATTGGGATCAGTTGTTGCTTTATCCTTAGAATTCTGTGCTCTGGAATGGATGCTCTGCAATCCTTTGTATTCAAGATGACCCCTATGAATTCTGTGGACTGAGATGGGGTGAGATTGGATTTTTGCCAGTTTATGGTTATGCCTAGCCTTTCTGCAGAAAGGAGAGAGTATGCCAGGGCTTCTTCCAATAGATGTCTGGTGGGGGCGGAGATAAGCCAGTCGTCTAGGTATGGAAACACCTGGAATCGTTGTAGTCGCAAGTGAGCTGTGATGACTGCCATGCACTTTGTGAACACTCTGGGGGCTGTAGAGAGTCCGAAGGGCAGTACTCTGAACTGGTAGTGACTGGCTCCTGCACGGAAGTGAAGGAATCTTCTTGATGGCCTGTCCACTTTTATGTGGTAGTACGCATCTTGAAGATCTATCAAGCACATCCAATCATCTTTTTTCCAAAAGCAGAAGGATAGACTGTATTGTGACCATCCATAATATTTGTACTCTTACAAACTTGTTCAATACGCTGAGATCCAAAATTGGTCTCCAGTCCCCGGTTTTCTTTGGCACCAAAAATAGTCTTGAGTAGAATCAGGATCCTATCTGGTCTGGAGGGACTATTTGGATGACTCTTTTTCTTAGCAGCTTTGATATCTCTAATGCTGCTTCTTCCCTTTGACTGGGTGGAAAGTCGGGTAAGCTTGTTGGGGGAGCGGGACAAAGATCAAAGGGAATATAACCTCTGGTTATTATCCTTTGTACCAAAGAATCGGTGGAGATGGTTAGCCAGGCAGAAGGGTACAAAGAGAAACGACCCCCAACCACTTCCAGAGGAAAGCAGTTGGGCCGCTCTTCAGGAGCGCTGGTAGGATTGGCCAGAGAGAGAGTCCCTAGAACCTTAGTTACGCGGACCCCTCTGCCCCGAAAAGGGCATCTTCCCTGTGAGTTTCCCCCTCTGCCTCTAGGGGAGAACTCAGCCTGTGTGTCACGGAAAGGACCCTTAGACTTTTTGTACCATATCTTCCCACTCTTCTGGTTTCTGGAGAAAGCCCGTTGAGGGGAAAAATAATGGACACCCACAGCAGAAAGGGTCTTATCATCCTGTTCACATCTGGCCAGTGTGCTTTTAACCTTGGGTCCACACAATGAAGAGGCTTCGATGGGAGTGTTGAGAAAGGAAGCCTTGAAAGGTTCCATGAAATTACACAAGCACATCCAGGTGTGTCATCTTAGAACAATGCCTGAACTCGCTGCTCTTTCTGATGCATGAGATATCAGGCGCATGGAGGAGTTAGGTATCGATTCAATGGTGGCTAGCTGAGTGGTCACGGACCTCATCAGACACAGCACCAGCCAAAGTTTCAGAGAGCTCAGAAATTAAATCTCTTTGAAGCCTGGAAAAGTGTGCCATATAGTTCAGGGACCTGATTGTAAAGGTCGCTGATGCAAAAGTACGCATCCCTATTCTGTCCAGAGCCCGGGATTCTTTGTTGGGCGGATGGACAATCTGGCTTTTTTCTTCTGCCAGGTCCTTTTTAGTTGCGGCCGCCACCACCAAAGCATCTACAGGAAGACCTTTGGAGCAATGGGGGTCAGTAGCAGGAGGGGACAAAATTTTATTTGGCCTCTGGGGAATGGCCTCAACGGTGTCAGGAGCTGGACCAGTTCATCGGCAGGTGGAGTAACCCAAGAGGTAGGGGGCTGGGCGCGAAAGGCCTGCAGGAACACAGACTCTTCAGAGGTTAGGTTCAATGGTTGCTAGTCACCTCTCTGTTTAAGAATTTCAAGCATATCACCAAAGGATACCTCAGAGGGTGAGCGAGGGGACCCTTCCCCATCAACAAAGTCTGTCTCTTCAGTAAGGGACTCCTCTGTGGAGTTCATGTGCTTCCTCTTGCATGAGCTTTTTTTTGATGAACTTCCTCAGAGGGAGAAGCTGAGGAAGACAGCGCAAAAGGGGTTTCCTGTGGGAGTATATCCTGAGGCCCTTGCGCCCGGTGTCCGCCAGGAGTGACTTGTGTACATAGCGGTCCAGAGTAGGGCGGGGAGAGTGATAACACAAGATTGCCAGTCGACGCCAGAGCCTTCTCCATTAGCTGGAAAGCTGGTCCACCTGAAGAGGGGTGAGTGTCCAGGACAAGGGTCACCCCTCTTAAGTGGCTCAGCCTGCCGACTCGGAGTCCCTGGATGGCTGTGAAACACCAAATTACGTACGCCACAGCTGACATCCTGGGTCATAGCAAAACTCTTCTGTCATGAAGGCAACTGCGGCACCTTAGTGAGGTCCATAAAGGGAACCGTTGAGGGGGAAGACTGTGCTATATCAAGGGGCTTCAAAGGCAATGAAGGAGAAAAATAAGTAGGGGTCTTTGGCAAAGGGTGATCACCTCCCGAGGAAGGATAGGTCCTGGGGGGGCGGGATACCTCTGGCCAAAAGCACATGATCCACAAGACGCTACACGTCTTGCTCAGAGAGGCTTCTAGTGGCTTTCACAGACATGGCTGAAGGGGAGTCAGGTCTATCCAAAGATGGAGCAAGCTCGGTGCCCACCTCGCAGGTCTGCACTGAAAACAATGGGGCTGTAAAGGACTGAACTACAGGTGTCTGCACTGAGGAACTCATCGGTGCCGTAGTCATGGTCTGCACCGACAATAAGGTCGGTACCAAAGTGTTTGTCGGTGCTAAGGCTGGAACCAAAAATATCGGTGCCGATAACTTAATTGTCAGTGCTGAGAGGGTAGTCGGTGCCAAAAAGGCAATGGGCGTCGAAAAATCCATAGACGTCGTAACAGTCTGCATCGTTTGGACAGTCGGTGCCAGTAAAAAAGTCTGAACCAAGGAGCCCCTCGGTACCTTTTCGCTAGTTGTTGCCGAAGTCACAGATGGCGCTGATGGCCTCAGTGCCGAAAGTCTAGGTACCGAAAGCGCTGTAGATGAAGAAGTCAAATCTGAAGTGGAAAACTTAGCTTTCTTGGGTCTCGGTTCGTGGGAGACCCCAGCAGGGCACTAAGGAAGAGACTTGGCCTTTATACGTTTGTCACTCTTTTTCTTATGGGATCTTGGAGGGGTTGAAGCCTCCGACCCAGAAATAGCCTCTGAAAAAGGAGATTTAAGTAGCCCCTTCAATATCAATGCATTTCTTCTCTCAATCAACGTCCTGTTAGAGAAATTCTTACAAATCCCACAGGGCGGGTCAACTGTTAAATGAGGCACACCCAAGCAATAGACACACAGGGAATATGCATCTGAAGTAGGTAATTTATGGCCACAACCTGAACATCTCTTAAATCCTGGACTACCTTTTTTATCTGCCATGTTAGAAAGAAAGAAAGAAAGAAAAACCAGAAAAAATACCAGCAATGGTACAAGAATTACCCAAAGGTAAGAAGGAAAGGGGGTTTACCAACGATGGTAAAAAGAAAATTACCTCACGGTATAGAGGAGGAAAGGAAATGAAAGGATTCAAGAAATGATAGTCGCTAAATGCGATAAGGTAAGAGAAAACTATCTAATAACTTTTCTGTGAGAAAAGGTTGTTTTAGAATTTAGTATGATGAAAAAAATTGTACTTAGCTCAAGAGAAGTAGCTTGACACGACCGAATGGAGATGCGGCAAACGAAAACGGAGGTAACAGGGAGAGGGGAATTCTGGATAAGAGTTTTAGCTAGAGAGTTTGTAGCTGACGCAAGCTTGGAAAATGGCCGGCCCATATGTAAGGAATGAACAAGGATTAACAATATCAGATCATATATTTTCACCTGGACTTCTGAGAAACAGATATGAAGCAGTAGAGGGCCCAGCACAGATCCTTGTGGTACACCACTGGTAACCGGTCTGCTGATACAGGTGGAATCCCCAACTCTGACTGTATGCATTCTGCTGGTGAGCTAGTTAGCTACCCATCCTGTGACTCTATGCGTTCTGTCTGTGAGCCAGCTGGCTACCCATCTAGTGACATATTTGGTAATTCACAACTGGGTGAGTTTCTCAATGATGCCTGAGTGGGGGATTGTGTCAAAAGCCTTGGCTAAGTCAAGATAGGCTGTATGTACTGTTTTGCCATCATCCAGGATTTTGGTGACATTTTCAAAGTCGTCCATCAGGTTTAATATGCATGATATACCCTTAATGAAGCCAAATTGGGTCAGATCAATAGTTTAAAAGTCACCTATGTCTTTGTTGATAAGGTCCATGATGATTCTCTCCATGGCCTCGCAGAAAGGGCTGGTTATGTCTAGGGGTCTATAGTTCCCATGGTCGGCTGATGGACCCCTTTGTGCAGGGGAATTACTGCTGCTGTTTTCCACTCTGCTAGGACAAAGCCAGTACTTAGACTGTGGCTGAAGAAAGTGTAAAGTAGTTCCACTACGCCCTGTTTTAGACCATTTAGTAGGCAGCCTAGTGTGTTATCCGGTCTCATGGAGGCTGTGTTTTTGGCCATGGAGAGTGCAGTTATGACCTGCTCTATGGAGATATTAGGTAGAGGACTGCTGACAGATATGCTTTGGGGTATGCCGGATGGGGACAGGAAGGTGAAGATGGCGCTAAATCTGTCTGCTAACAGGTTGGTGATGTCCTCAATGTCAGTATGAGTGGTACTGTCCACTACTAGTTTGGCACAAAGCTGAACCTTCCCTTTTAAATTTTTGACACAGCTAAAGAATGGCTACTGATTATCCTTAGCTTCGTACACTAGTTTAGCTTTACAACTGGCTTTGGAGGACTTTACAAAATAGCTAATTTGCTTGTTCAAGGTGTGGAGGGTGTCTTTCCTCTGCTGAGTCAGTTCCCTCCTGTTCTCAGACATTAGTTTCTTCCTCTTGTTGTATAACCTATTTATGCTTGATGTCCACCAGGTTGGCTTGTTTTTTGTGAGGACCGTGTTTTGATCCCTTCAGGTACAGCTGAGTATACATTTGTAGAGGTGTTTATACAGGGCATTTGTGTACAACTATGTACAGGAGAAATTGGTTACAGTGGTAGCAGTGGTTTTGAAACTATTTATGCCATAGCTTAGGAGGCTATAGTTTGCTTTGGAGAAAATTTTCATCTTTTTTGCTCTTGCGGGAGTTCAGGTATGACTGTTACTTCGAACGAGACTGACTTATGATCAGCCCTTACCAGGGAGGGCAACACACAGGGGTTTGTGCAAAGACCCCCTATGGTGGCAAATACTAAGTCTAGAGCAGTCAAGTCCATCATGGGGGTATAGACTATCTGTTCCTGAACATTTGTATTAACAAAGTCCAAGAATCTTAGGATGAGCATGTTTGTGCTCATGTGACTCCCAATCGATGGAAGGACAGCTGAAATCACCCATGACCAAATTGTTTGGCTGTATAGTGAGTGACTCAAGTAGGTCCAGGAAGGCAGAATGGTTCTCGTAGTTCATGGTGGGGGACCTATAGCTAACAATGATATTAAAGGGGGATTTACCTATAGTTATCTGGACTTGGGTTAGCTCTAGGGAGTAATAGGTTCATAAGTGTGTACTAGGCTAACGGCCCTGGAGCCTATATAAGCCTAGCCCAAGAAGATTCCCTGGCATCATGCTATACAAAATTATTTCCCAGTGCCCCTGTCAAGCAAGGCCACTGAAGTGATCCCCAGGGTGAACTTCCTACTGCCCATCCACCTGTCAAGATTTCTCTTAAAGAGGGCTAGTGAAGTGTTCTGCTTGACGTGAATGGGAGGTTTGTTCCAGGGTATGGGAAGTCTCTGGGTTAGGAACCTGTCCCTTCAGCATGTTCTGTTTATTGTGGTATTGAGGTTTAGGTCCCTGGAGTGTGTGGCATGGAGGGATTGGGATTTCTTTATGTGTAGCATATCTATCAGCTCTGGGTCAGACATGGTTTTGTAGGTCAAGCAGAGATTGCCTCTAAGTAGGCGATAAGAGACAGAGTAAAGCTGGAGTTTTTTTGAGTCTGTCCATATAGGTTCATAGGTTGGTACTAGGCTATCGGCCCTAGGGCCTATACAAGTCTAACCATAACAATTCCATGGCTATTTCTTCCCACACTATTTACTTCCCTGGCCCCTGTCTAGCAGGGTGAGTGACGTGATCCCTGGGGTGAATTTCCGTTCTCCCATCCAATCGTCAAGGTTCCTTTTGAAGAGGGCAAAAGAGGTACTCTGCTTGACATGTATGGGCAAGTCTATTCCAGAGTCTGGGGAGTCTCTGGGTGAGGAACCTATCCCTCCAGCATGTTTTGTTTATTGTGATGACAAGGTTTAGATCTCTGGAGTGTGTAGCTCTGAGGGATTGAGATTTCTTTAAGTGTAGCATGTCCAAAAGCTCTGGGTCTGGCATGGCCTTGTATGTTAAGCAGAGATCGCCTCTGAGTAGACAATATGCGACAGAGTATAGCTGGAGTTTTTTAAGGCGGTCAGTGTACGGCATCTGCTTTAGGCCTGTGATTCTTTTAGTGAGGTATTTCTGCTGCCTTTCCAGTTGTTGCACATGACTTGAGAGGTACATACCAAATGGGGTGTTGTACTCTATAATGGGTCTAATGAGGGATGAGTACAGTGGGACAATGACCTCCTTTTTTTCTGGATGAAAAGCCCTTAGTGATGAGGTGTGCCACACAGAAGGATTTCCTGACTGTTGTGGCGATGTGGTTATCGAAGGTGAGACCACTGTCCACCTGTGTCCCCTAAGTCTCTTATCACACTTTCGGTGTTTAGTGTACTGCCACCTATGTGGTAATTCACGGGTACATGTTTTTCCCAAAGGGGATAACTATACATTTCTTGGCATTGAGCTTGAGCCCATGGCTCTGGCACCAAGCATCTGTTTCTGTAAGGCCCTTTTGTAGAGTATCCACATCATTTGGGGATTCAATAATGGCTCCCAATTTGCAGTCATTGGCGAACTTTGTTAGCCAGAGTCCCTTAGTGTTGGTCTGTACTTCAGAGAAGTAGATGTCAAACAAGAACGGTCTCAGGACTGAACCCTGAGGTACTCCACTTGTCACTTGTCTGGAGCTGGATTTGGAGTCAGCTACTTTTACAGTGTGGGTTCTGTCAGTAAGCCAGTTCGCAACCCATCAAGTGACGTAGGGATTAATGCCCAGCTTAGTACATCTATGTATGATTCCAGAGTGGGGGATGGTGTCAAAGGCCTTGGCAAGGTCCAGATAGGCTGTGTGGACCGCCTTACCCTCGTCCATTGCTCTGGAGACTGATTCGAAGAAGTCAATCAAGTACAGGAGACAAGATCGTCCCTTCACGAACTCTAACTGCATGGGGTCCAGTGTTTGAAGGTTGCCACTGTCTTTGTTTATAAGTTCCAGGATAATACGTTCCATGGCCTTGCAGATCAGGCTCGTCAGACTGATGGGGCGGTAGTACCTGGGATCCAAGGGGGATCCCCCTTGTGGAGTGGGATAACAGTAGCTGTGCGCCACTCAGTGGGCACGAAGCCTGAGGTGAGGCTATGATTAAACATGACACTTAGGTGAGGTGCCAGTTCATTTTGTAGTTCATGTAGTACACAGCCCTGGATGTCATCTGATCCCATGGATGATGTATTCTTAGCTTTGGAGAGTGCGTTTTTTACCTGTGTGGCCATTATTACTGGAATTTGGCAATCTTCCGGTATTGAGATGGGCCGTTTAGGGGGTGAGAGGGGGGTGAAGTTGGCACTGAAATGATCTGCCAGGATATTGGCAATATCCTCGGGAACAGTATATTTAATGCCATTCTGTTGCAGCTCAGAGCAGATCTGAGCATTGCCATTGAGATTCTTGACATAGTTATAGAATGCCTTGTGGTTGTTTTGGAATCTTTGGCAATTTTATTTTCGTAACTAGCTTTGGAGGATTTTATGAGGGATCTCAGCTTCTTACCAAGGCTGGTAAGGGAGTTTTTTGCATCCTGGGATTTTCCTCTTTTCTGCAACAGTTTCTTCCTTTTGTTGTAAAGTTTGTTTATGTTAGGGGACCACCAGATTGGCTTCCTTTTTTTTGGAGGAGAGCATCTTGGTTCTATTTGGGATGGCACAATTCATGCATGAGTGGATGTGCTAGTACAGTGCCTTAGTGTAGGATTCAGCAATCGAACTTTCAGTTACCGTCTGCATGGGTGTCATGAAGTTTGTCACTTCTGACTTGAGTAGCACGAAATTGGCTTTGGAGAAGTTTTTTATGGAGGTTTCCTTACTGGGGGATGGGGGTGGGATGTGCATGTTACGGGTGATTAGCTTATGGTCAGACCTGACCAACGAGGGGGTGACCATAGGTGTGGAGCATGCTGGTAATGACCAGGTCTAGGATATTGAAATCCCTGGTGGGACTATGGATTAGTTGATCCAGGGCGTTGGAATTTATGAATTCCAAGAACCGTTGGGCAAAGGTGTTGGTACACAAGTAGTTTTCCCAGTTAATGGCAGGGTAGTTGAAATCACCCAGTATTAGGGTGTTTGGCTGTATCTTAATATTTTCCGGTATGTTTAGAAAGGTGTAGTGAGAATCTTGGGGCATGGTGGGGGAGCTACAATTTGGATTGCAGTCTTACCTAGTGTTAGTTGCACCTGGAGAATTTCAGATGCATTGTGTTGGGCAACTAGCCTGGTGGTCTGAATATCCTTGGTGAATATGGACACTCCTCCACCTTTAGTGTTTCGATCCTGGTTTGGTGGCCGAAAAGTGTGGTAAGAGTTGTAGCCTGTATTGCAGGGGTGCTCTCTGGAGCCTTAAGCCAGGTCTCAGTTACTGCACAAATATCGATGTTCTCCATTTTTAGGAGTGCCTCGAGAGAGTGCATTTTGAGGTTTAGACTTCTAGCATTGAGTAGCATTACCTTCAGAATTTGCATGCTTGTACCTGTTACGGTTGTGGTTTTGTCCTTTGAACCTTGCTTAAAAAAAGCATTATAGGGGTGGCAAGAGCCTTAGCCAGTAACCTGAATCCTAGGGGCGACAGGTGCAGACCATCTCTGGCAAAGCATCATGGTCTGTCAATCATGTTGTCCCAGGCAGACAGATACTGATCCCCTTTGAATGACACCAGAAGCTTAGCCAATTGTTGAAGTCAATCATTTTGTCCTTATATTGTGGTATCATTCTGGGAGAAGGCAGGATGCTACTCAGGGCTAGGGTCATACCTGCCTGGGCCATATGATCCGAGAGCTCTTCCATGTCTCTTTTCATGTAGTCCAGGGAGGTACGTCCATCATTCACTCCAACATGGACAATGACAGAGTCATATTTGTACTTGTTGTGGAGTGACTTGAGTGCATGCATTATGTGGTGGATCCTGGCAACCGACAGGCAGCTGACTGTAATTTTCTCCTTGTTCAGCCTGGTGAGTGGGACATCAGTGTGCCTGACTATAGAGTCACCTATGACTAAAGTGTTAGGTATGTTGTCTTGCCTTAGGGCTGTTGCTGGTTAGCACACTGGTGTTGTGAGCTAAGTGACACTTTGGTTGTGATTGGTGTTTGTTTGCATTTCAGCTTCGGAGGTCCTTGTTGCTTGGGCAGGTTACAGTTAAGGGCCTCCGCATATGTGGAGCTAATGTTGCTATGTGTGGGTGTTGGTGGTGTGGGTTTAGAAGGGCTATGTGTTGCTTGAGGTGTAGTGCGGGTGTTATCCTTCTCCTCTTGACTGTCTATCACAATCTTGGGTGGAGACAGCTTTGCTTCCAGTTTGGCTATGTAAATGAATCAGGTTGTAGTGTTGGGTGGTAGGAGGAGAGGGATGTCTGTGTACATGAGGCAACAGGGCATGTGTCTAAGGCCTAAGATCCTCTTAGTGAGGTACTTTTGTGGCCTTTCCAGTTGTTGTAGGTGTCTAGTGAGGTACATACCAAATGAGGCATTGTATTCTATAATAGGTCTAATGAGGGGTGAGGAGAGAGGAATTATGACCGGGATTATGACCTCTTTCTTCCAGGATGAGAAACCTTTTGTAATGAGATGTGCCACATAGAAGGCCTTTCTGACTACAGTGGCAATGTGGTTATCAAAGGAAAGGTTGCTGTCAACCAGTGTCCCCATGTCTCTTATCACACCTTCGGTGTTTAGTGGACTACCGCCTATGTGGTAGATCATGGGCTCCGAATTTTTCCCAAAGGGAATGACAATGCACTTTTTGGCATTGAGCTTAAAGCCATGGTTCCGGCACCAGTCACTGGTGTCAGTGAGGCCTTTTTGTAGAATGGCTACATCAGTTGGAGAATCAATTATGGCTCCCAGTTTGCAATCGTCTGCGAACTTGGTCAGCCAAAGTCCTTTTGTGTTGGCTTGAATTTCAGAGAAGTATATGCCAAACAGGACAGGACCTAGAACCGATCCCTGTGGGACACCACTTGTAACCGGTCGGTAGTCAGATATCGAGTTTGCTACCTTCACAGTGTGGGTTCTATCAGTGAGCCAGTTGGCAACCCATCTTATGACATAGGAGTTAATGCCTAGTTTAGTGGGACTATGATTCCTGAGGACGGATGGTGTTGAAAGCCTTAGCAAGATTTAGGTAGGCTGTGTGAACTACCCTGGCCTCATCCACAGCTCTGGTGACAGACCCGAAGAAGTCTATCAGGTTGAGCAGGCATGATCTACCTTTCACAAACCCAAACTGCATGCGGTCCAGAGTTTGGAGATTTCCTGTGTCATTATTTATAAGGTCCTTGATGATGCGCTCCATAGACTTACATATCAGACTCATCAGACTAATGGGGCGGTAGTTCCCAGGGTCTGTAGTCGCTCTCCCTTTGTGGAGTGAGATGACCATAGCAGTGCGCCATTCAGTAGGAACAAAGCCTGAAATGAGGCTGTGATTGAACACAGTACGCAAGTGTGGTGCCACTTCACTTTGTAATTCATGTAGAACACAGCCAGGAGATATTATCAGGTCCCATGGAAGCTGTATTCTTGGCTTTGGACAGTGCGTTTGTTACCTGTGTAGCTGTGAAAATAGGGACTTGGCATTCTTCGGGTATTGTGATAGGCTCTTTCGGGGGTGAAAGGGGGGGGGGTAAAGTTCACACTGAATCTGTCGGCCAATATGCTGGCAATATCAATTGGTTCTGTATATGTAGTGCCATTGTGCTGTAACTCAGAGCAGATATGAGTATTGCCATGTAAATTCTTGGCATAACTATAGAATGCCTTGTGGTGGTCTTTAGAATCTGCAGCAATTTTGTTTTCGTAGCTAGCTTTATAGGATTTGATGATGGATCTCAGTTTTTTGCTGAGGCTAACAAGGGAGATTTCCAGTCTTGGGAATTCACCCTTTTCTGCAACAGTTTTTTCCTTCTGTTGTAGAGTTTGTTTATGGTGGGGGACCCACCAGATTGGCTTCCATTTTTTGGAGGAGAGCGTCTTGGTTCTGTTTGGTATGGCCCATTCCATGCACTTGTGTATGTGCTCATACAGTGCACATTGGTGTATGATTCAGCAGTCATGCACCTATTTTCCATTTGCATGGGTGTTGTGAAGTTAGCCACCTCTGATTTTAGAAGCCCAAAATTGGCTTTGGAGAATTTTTTTTACAGTGGTTTCCTTGGGGGAGGGGGGAGGGGTGTGTGGATATCCATGGTCATTAGCCTGTGGTCAGATCTGACCAGGGAGGAGTTGATTTCGAATGTAGAGCAATGGCCGCCCATGTTAGTAATGACCAGGTCAAGGATGGTTCTACCCTGGTGGGGGTAAGAATGAGTTGGTCCAGGTAGTTGGAATTAATGAATTCCAGAAAACGTTGAGCAAGTGTGTTGGCACATAAGTCATTTTCCCAGTTAATGGAGGGCTAATTAAAGTCTCCCAGTATAAGGGTATTGGGTTGTACTCTAATATTTTCCAGTGTTTTTAGCAATGTGGAGAGGGAGTCTTGGGCATGGTGGGGGATCTATAGCAGGCTACAACCTAGACTGCAGTTTTGCCCAGTGTTAGTTGTACCTGATGCGTTATATGTTGGGCTACTAGTCTGGAGACGTGCATATCCTTTATGAATATGGGGACACCACCACCTTTAGTGCTTCAGTCCAGGTTTATGGTCCGAAAGGTGTGGTATGAATTATTGCCTGGTAGTGCTAGGGTGCTCTCCGGAGCCTTGAACCAGGTTTCAGTCACTGCACAGATGTCAATGTTCTCCATTTTAAGGAGTGCTTCGAGCCAGGTGCATTTTGAGATTTAGACTTCAAGTGTTGAGTAGCATAACCTTCAGATTTCGTTTGCTTGCAGCTGTTATGGTGGTAATTTTGTCTTCAGGATACTGCCTAAAAAGGCACTATAGGGGTGACAAGAGCATTGGCCAGTATCTGGAATCCTGGGGTGACAGGTGCAGGCCATCTCTGGCGAAGCATCGAGGTCCGTTGATCATGTCATCCCAGGCAGACAGATACTGGATCCCTTTAGAATGACACCAGAAACTTAGCCAGTTGTTGAAGTCAATAATTTTCTACTTGTACTGTGGTACCATTCTGGGTGATGGTAGGATGCTACTCAGAGCTAGGGTCATATCTGCCTGGGCTACAAGATCCAAGAGCTCCTCTATGTCTCTTTTCATGTAGTCCAGGGAGGTATGTCTCAGGTCATTCACACCAACATGGACAATGACAGATTCATATTTGTACCTTTTGTGGAGTGACCTAAGTGCATGCGTCATGTGGCGGGTCCTGGCACACGACAGGCAGCTGACCGTAATTTTCTCCTTATTCAACCTAATGAGTGGGACATCAGTGTGCCTTACTATTGAGTCACCTATGACTAGTGCATTGAGTAAGTTGTTTTGCCTTATGGGCTCTGGTTGAGTGGCACACTGTTTATGTGAGGTATGTGTCTCATGGTTTGTGCTGGGATGTGGTGGTTGTCTGCGTTTCTGCCTCCGAGGTCTCTGTTGTTTGGGCAGATTTTTATTGGGAGTCTCCATGAAAGTAGGTGTGTGTTTTGTGTTACTATGTGAGGTTTGTGGTGATGTAAGTTCTAGAGGGCTATGTGTTGAATGTGGTGTGGTGAGTGTGTTAACCTTCTCCTCTTGACTGGCTAATCCAGTCTTGGCTGGAGAGTGCATGGCTTCCAGTTTGGCTATATATGTGCATCCCTCATGAGTCATAGTGTTGGGAGGTAAGAGGAGAGGGTTGTCTGTGTACATGAGGCAGTTGCTACATTGCCTCAGGATAGCCAAGTTCACCAGGTTGACAGGAGAAAGCACAGGGAAATGACCTTTAGACATGCCTGGATATGAGGTCAATATATTAAGTACTGAAGCCTTTTACAGGAAAAATGTCACTCAAAGTGTCTGAGTCTGTACAGAGCACTGCCAAACACTTGAGGAGAAACTAATATGTAGACCCTGAAAATTTAAGGATGAAGTATTTAGGTAGATATTCTAAAGTCACTCACTCTCCAACCAGAAAGAGTCAGGAATCAATGCACTCTGCTCCTACTCTCATCATGATCACAGTATAAGCACAGATTCCAAGCTGTCACCTATAAAGCAGTTATTAAGCTTTCTGGTGATCAGTACTCTCAAGGAAATAATGTAACCGCACTCCTTCTCTCACCAGGAGAAAACAGAAGCACTAATCTCAAGATGACTACTGAGAGGCAGAATGTGGGCTCTCTAATAAATGGTGGTCTTGCAATAGATGTTTAAAGGTAATATGAAAAAAATGGCTTATACTAAACACTGCAGTGTACACTAGAGGAGTTATATCTGAAAGCAGGTAACTTAAGTTTTACCTGTCTAAAAAGTTGTTTTAGTGGAGAGTCACTATTTTTAAAATAACAAGATAGACTGAAAGGGGGTGGTCACTCTTTTTATTCTGGTACTATGGAATACAGTTAGATGGCCAATAAATTTATGAAGGGGAGTGATTTCACAAAATGATAATTTTGTGCTTATACACACCAGCCAGTAAAAGGTGAGAGTAAATGAGATATATGGTCAAATTAACATAAGGGGCAGGCAACTTGAAAGACAGCGGTGTTTAAGAACACAACAGTAACCGGGTAGGAAAAATTTCTGTCTGACTCACAAGAGACAGATCTGTGGTGTCTTTTCAAGTTTTAATATACAGTTAAAAGCAGAATACAACTAAAACACAGTGTAAAGAAAACAAATCACAGTATACAAAATAGAAAAAGGCAATAAAGCAATACAAAATACAACAAATAAAAGACCACCAATACAACTAAAACACAGTGTAAAGAAAACAAATCACAGTATACAAAATAGAAAAAGGCAATAAAGCAATACAAAATACAACAAATAAAAAACAAACCAACCTTTCCCTCACAGCAAACTGCAGCAGAGTCTGGGTGAGCCTTTCCAGTAAAGCATACAAACAGTCATACTGTTTGTCCAGTCTTGAGGTGTATTTGTCTTTAATGAAGATGGATACACCTCCACCTTTGGTTCTTTCACACTCGTTTTGAGGTCTGAACATGTGGAATGCATTGTAGTCTTGCATGGTCAGGGTGCTGTTTATGGCCTTAAAACATATCTCTGTGATTGCACAGACATTGGCATCCTCCGAGTTATGGAGCGCTTCCTGTGAGTGCAGTTTCCGATTTAGATTCCTAGCATTAAGCAGCATAACCTTGAGGTTGTCTATAGTGGACTTTTTTACATCAGGAATTTTGTTGTTTTGACATTGCCTACAAAAGGCACTACGGGGCAGGCAAGTACTTTTGCCAGTAATCAAAAGCCAAGAGGCGATAGGTGAAGACCATATGTGATAAAGCAGCATGGTTTGTCGACCATATCTTCCCAGGCTGACAGATAAATGATCCCCCTGGAATGACACCAGAACCAAAAGCCAATTGTTGAAGTCTATCACTTTTTGTTTATATTGAGGCATCATCTTGGGGAAGGTAGAATGCTGATTAGGGCTAGGGACACAGCTGCCTGGGGCACAATCTGAGAGCTCAGCCATGTCTCTCGTCATACAGTTCAGTGAAGTACGTCTAAGTCATTCACTCCAACATGGACTATGAAAGAGTCATAACGTTACTTAGGTTCATAGATTCATAGGTTTATACTAGGCTATCTGCCCTAAGGCATTTATAAGCCTAGCCCAAATTTTTGTGGCTTACGCCACCCCTTATATGAAAAAATACTGTGCCCATTAGTTTGTTGTGCCTCTGTCCAGCAGTGACACAGAGATGATTCCCGGGGTAAACCTACGATCTCCCATCCACAGGTCTAGATTTCTCTTGAACAGAGTCAGCGAGGTGCTCTGCCTCACATGGACCGGGATTTTATTCCACAGCATAGGGAGTCTCTGAGTGATAAATCTATCCCTCCAGCACGTCCTATTTATATCCGTGCTAAGGTTTAAGTCGCTTGCTCTAGTGGTTTTGGTGGATTTGGATTTTTGAGGTGGAGCATGTCCATTAATTCGGGTTGGACATGGCCTTGTATGTCAGGCACATGTCACCTCTGAGCAGACGGTATGCGACTGAGTAGAGCTGGAGTTTCTTCAATCTGGCAGCATATGACAGATTTTGGAGTCCCTTTATCCTTTTGGTGAGGAACTTTTGGGGTCTCTCCAATTGCTGCAGATGTCGGGTGAGATACATCCCAAATGGGGCATTGTACTCGATCATTGGTCTGATAAGTGAAGAGTACAGGGGAACAATGACCTCACTAGATCTGGATGTGAATCCCTTCATGATCAGGTGGGCAATGTAGAAGGTCTTTCTAACCACTTTAGCAATGTGAGTGTCAAAAGAAAGGCCACTGTCAACCTGGGTCCCCAGGTCCCTGATAACCTCTTCTGTGCTTAGTGGATTGCACCTATATGGTAGCTTGGGGTTACCTTGTTTTTCCTGAAGGGTATGACTATACATGTTTTGGCGTTTAACTTCAGGCCATGGCTCTGGCACCAGCTATCTGTTTCCGTGAGTCCCTTCTGAAGGATATCCGTGTCCGATGCACTTTCCACTATGGCACCCAGTTTGCAGTCGTCTGCAAACTTTGTCAGCCAAAGTCCTCCCATGCTGGCCTGTACTTCTGAGAAGTAGATGCCAAACAATAGGGGGCCAAGGACCGAGCCCTGTGGGACACCACTTGTGACCGGCTTGGAGTCTGACACAGCGCCAGCAACTCTAACCCTGTGGGTTCTGTCCTTAAGCCAGTTTGCAACCCATCTTGTGACATATGGGTTTACATTTAAGCTGGTAATTTTTCTACAATACCCGAGTGGGGTATTGTGTCGAAAGCCTTTGCAAGGTCAAGGTAGGCTGTATGGACTGCCTTTCCTCATCAATGGCCTTGGTGACTGTTTCAAGAAGTCGACCAAGTTCAAAAGGCATGATCTTCCCTTGACAAAGCCAAACTGGGTCGGGTCCAATGTCTGCAAGTCCCTATATCTTTGTTTATGAGCTCCATTATGATCCTCTCCATAGCTTTGCAGACTAGACTTGTTAAGCTTATGGGGCGTAATTACCAGGGTCCGAGGCGCCGCCTTTGTGGAGTGGGACCACAGTTGCCGCACGCCACTCCTTGGGCACGTATCCTGTGGTAAGGCTGAGATTAAACAGCTGCCTTATGTGCGGGTTAATTCCTCATTTAGCTCGTGTAGCACACAGCCGGGGACACCATCCGGTCCCATTGATGCTGTGTTTTAGCTTTAGAGAGAGCAGCTTTCACCTGCGCATTTGAGATGTCCGGGAGGCTACACTCGGCTGGGATAGTTATCTCTCCTTTGGGGGGGGAGGGGGGTGAAGTTTGCACTGAACCTGCCTGCCAGTATGTTGGCAATGTCTGTGGGTTCAGTGATTTTTGTATCATTTTGGACTAATTCTGAGCATATCTGGGAGTTTCCACCCAGGTTCCTAACATAGCTGAAAAAGGCCTTATGATTGTCCTTTGAATCCATGGCAATTTTTCTCTCAAAATTGGCCTTAGTTGATTTTATGAGTGCTCGTAATTTTTTACTAATAATGATCAGGGGTGACTTCCCTTTTATGGATTTTGTTCTATCATGTAAATAGCTTTCTCCTCTTATTGTAAAGTTTGTTAATGGCTGGGGTCCACCAGACTGGACGTTTGCCCTTTGTGGAAAGAGTCTTGGTTTTATTTGGGATTGCCTGATCCATGCAGTCCTGGAGGTGTTCATAGAAGGCATTTGTAAGGGCTTCCAGAGCTTGGGTTGTGGTTTCCTCTGGCTCAGGGGCCTTGAAGGATACCACACCAGTCTTGAGTAGTGTGAAGTTTGCTTTAGAGAAGTTCTTCACTATGGTCTAATTTGTTTGGAGTGGGGCGGATGTGGATTTCCAGTGAGATTAGTTTATGATCAGATCTCACCAATGAGGGATATACTTCCGGTGTGGAGCATTTTGTCCCCATGTTTGTGACAATGAGATCTAGTATATTTTCTCCTCTCGTGGGAACAGTGACTAGCTGTTCCATGGCATTTGAATTTATGAACTCCAGGAACCGTTGGGCTAGAAAGTTAGGTCTTGAGTAATGTTCCCAGTCTATATTCGGGTAGTTGAAGTCACCCAATATGATGGTGTTTTGAGATACATTTATACCCTCCAGTGTCTTCAGGAAGGCTGTGTGGGGTTCCTGAGTTTGAGAGGGTGGCCTGTAGCATACTACAATTTGTAGAGCAGTTTTGCCTATGGTTAGTTGCACCTGGATGGTTTCCGAAGCTTCGTGCGTTGCCACCAACCTGGAGGTGTGGGTATCCTTTATGAATATGGATACACCCCCCCTCCTTTTGTGGTGTGGTCTGGGTTTTGGGGCCGGAACGCATGATATGAGGTAAAACCTAATAGTGCCGGGGTGCTCTCAGGAGCCTTGAACCAGGTTTCACTATGGAGTCTCCTATGAGCAAGACATTTGCTTTTGAGGTGTTTTGCTTTAGGGGCTTTTTGGCTGAGACATTATGTGTGTTATTATGTGTAGTGGATTATGTTGGGTATGCAGTGTGTGCAGTAGGTTTGCACTTGTCAGGTCTCTGTTCTTTAGGTAGGCTTCTAGCGAATATCTCCGCTTACCTGGGTTTATGTGTTGTGAGGTTGTTTTGTGCAAGAGGTGAAATGCGTGTGCTGATAACCTGTTTGATATCTGGTTTGTTGTTATGCGAGAGATTCCAAATTCATTGTACAGATACAACTCTCACGTGTTGTAATTGTTTTAGGAGTAATTGGTTGTCAGTATATATGAGGCATTTGCTACATTGCCTCAGGATTCCCATGTCAATAAGGCTGGCTGGAGAAATGGTGGGAAACTGTCCCTCCATTATAGCAGGTATATACACTGTAGTAACTAGTGTGGAGTGGGGTAGATGCACCAGGTTTGCTGTAAGACTAATAAAAGGTGGCAATTTTATGGAGGGCTAGGGAAAGAAAACTGTGTCAATGCTTCAAAATGCATGACTGAGCTACTCACAGGGCAGCAGTGCACAACTGTGTTGTGCTCAGTGAAGCAGGGGAGCTTAGGAGTGTTCCCTAGCAGATATCTAGAAAAAATTGTCTTTCGGGGCATTTGCTTCTATGAACAACTATACATGGCTCTGCTAAACCCTGCAAGTGAAGTAAAATTAATTTAAAACAAAGTAACCAATGGGAAAGCCCAATACTGAGACTTACTCCAGAAATCCCCAACTCAGATAGGTCCTAGGCCGCACACTTCTGCCACAAGGGTACAGGGGGACCTTCTTAATGTAAGATTGCTGGTTTTAGTGCTCAAGTAATACCAAACAGTCTAGATTCAGCAAGTATGAATCTAGCCTATGCTATAAAATGCATAAATACTAAAAATTTAAAGTGCACAAAATCACAGTCACAGTAGCAAAAACAGTTTAAATAAACAGCTAACACTCTCTTGTTTAGAAGCTTGGCTCTTTAACTTGATTTTCTAAAAGGTAGGTAGCTAATTGTTTTCAGGCTACACCCTCTTATAATTAATTGAAAGAGTGAAGAACCATTACTATAGGTTAATTAATTCTTGATTTTAATAATGCCTGTAGATATAATGAATGTGTTTTACTATTGTTTATTGAATCTGAAGAAGCGTGCCTTTGTGGATGCACGCGAAAGCGCTCATTCTGTTATTTTAATAAAGAAGATTTTGTTACGTGGTGGTGCCCTCCAGTTTGTACTACACTGTCTGCTTTTTCTCTGGAAACACCTTTGAGGGTCAGGTTTGCTGCTTTTTTCGGCTTTTGGATTTTTTCTCTGCTTGTTCCTGACTCTACACGATGGATACCCTAGCCGTTGAACTGGATTATAATCCGGAGAAGAGTTTCTCCAAGTGGAACAGTTTATGTGATAAGAAAGCTAATCCTCTATTGACTTTTGAGCTGACTATGGATGCATCTAATGAAACAGGTACTGCCAATTTGTGGACGGAGTTTAACTCTGTATTTAAAGATCTTGAAAATAACTTGTACAGACAGTTTTGTTTATTATGGCAAAGACGCCATTTAGAGGCATGTCTGCATTTCAAAATTGTTCCGAGAGGACTGAGAGTATTATGTATGCCATCCTACGGAGACTCTCATCCGGAACTTTTGAAAAATTGGCAAAAGCTCAATCTAGAGCTCAGCTTTAACTACATAAAGCTACTCATAGACTATTTTCTGCCAATAGAGAATGCTTTAATGGAGAAGAATGATAGTCTATATAAAGAAATAGTGAAAAAAATTTAAAGGGGAAATTTTCAGTAATAGACTTGACAATTTGTTAAGTCAAATAAGTGCATATGGGGAGAGACTCCAATCAATTAAACTACGTAAACTCCAGAGAGACCATAATGACTTCATGAATGGCCAGGTCTTTGTATGGGCGAGACAAGAACGTGATAATTTGCAGCAACGAACTGCAAGGGTAACATCGGATACACAAAGAAATATTTCCGTGATTGACAGAGACATTGCCCCTTTAACTACACCCACTCTACAGGATGACATCATGCCGACTTTAACCGGAAGTCTTAGACAAGTCTCGCATGAACTCAATGATACTCCACCACCTAACCAAATGGCTTTGCAGCAGCAGGTGGATCTGGGAGCGAGACCGAAACTTCAACAGACCAACATTGAGTCTTTTTTGCCATTACCGGTGCGTGTAAGACGGAGCTCAAGAGGAAGATCGGAGAGTCGCACAAGAAGGAAAAGGAAGTTCTCAGGCGAACCACAGCACAAGAGGGGACGTCAGAAGGACTGAACAATCTGGTTTACAATTTATCAGACTTATTTTTGAATAATGTGGATTATTCTTTGTTAAACAAAGGCCTAAGCTATATACCGGCACAAATAAGTAAGATCTCTGATTTGTTAACAGATTTAAGAGCGTTTGCCCGTAAAATTGCGCTAAAATTATCGTTTAAAAATGTTAAGAATGTTTCAAGTAATGATATAGCCTTTAATGCTCAACATAATTTTGAAGGTTTTAAAAGAAAAAGTTTATATACGCCAGTGCCTCATCCATGTATAGATGCATTTATTAAATTGTGTGAAAATGATTTATATAAACATTATAGTTTGTATAACAAAGGTACTCTACATTTGTTTCATAATTTATCGCAAGAAGAATGGAATTCATTTAACCGTTTAATTGAGAACACCAATGTGGTTATCAGACCAGTAGATAAAGGCGGGGGTTTAGTGTTACTAAATAGAAAAGACTATTATGCATATATGGAATTTCTTCTTAATGATAATATTACTTATAAACTAATAGATGAAAAAACTGTTCAAGGCCTGATTTTTCAGGTACATCAAGAATTGAATGAACTACTATTATGTAGACAAATTAGTTATGATTTTTATCTATTCTTATTGATTGAGCATCCTACTATACCTTATTTAAAAGGCCTTCCAAAAATGCACAAGGGACAGATACCACCTCCTATGCGTCCCATTGTAGTTGGACACAATTGGGTAACTGAAAATCTTTCCATATTCTTGGAGAAAAAATTAAAACCATTAGTATCTTCAGTACCTACAATTCTAAGAGATTCTTATCAATTGATTGATTATACTAAGAACTTAGACTTTCAGGTCACAGAAACACATGTTTTAGTCACACTAGACGTAAATAGTCTATTTACTGCAATTCCTAACCTGTATGGCATGGAAGCCATTAGGTCCCTATTGAATAAGGAAGGTAAATTTACCAATAATGAACAAGTTCTAATTAATACACTATTGGAAATAGTTTTGACTAAGAATGCTATGATGTTTAATGAACACTTCTATATACAACAGTGGGGGTGGCCATGGGCACCCCCTGCGCCAACACATATGCAAACCTTGTTGTATATAGTTGGGAGACTACAAATCTGTTTACACACCCTAGCTATAAGAAGATACTTTTTTACTACAGATTCGTAGATGATATACTTTTATTATGGGATGGAACCATACAATAACTGAAAAGTTTTATAGTAGATCTAGAGATGACCACAGACTTTTTAAAGTTCTCAATTGAATATTCTTTCTCAGAAATTGATTTTTTGGATTTAAAAATAAAAAAGGATGGACAAGGGGGATTAGAAACATCTTTATTTAGAAAAGCATGCTGGAAAAATAGTTTGTTGCAATATGACAGCATGCACCCAAGATTCATCTTTAAAAATATAGTAAAGGGACAATATGTAAGGGTAGATAGAATATGTCAAGACCTTAATGTTAGGAATCATGAATTTGATATACTAGAAAAAATGTTTCAGGATAGGAAATATAACCCAGATATGGTTAGAAATATTAAAGATTCATTTATACAAGAGAATGATATATCCAGGGGTCACAAGTACTCTAGTTATTCTGATGTAGGAAGAACTTGGAATTTTTCATCTAAAAGTAATTATATAAAATTTTTCAAAAATAAATTCAGACTACGTTAGATGTATTATTACTTATACAAGTGATAACAAATATATAACAGATGTTATTTCAAAGAATTGGCCCATACTTACAACAAATGAAGACATTAAACGATTGGTGGGTGTAAGACCGAATTTTGTATACAAGAATTCAAAGAACTTGAAACGGATACTCTGTGATGAAAAACTGCATACAGCTTTGATATCTTATAATCCGTTCATGAATAACACTAGAGGAACCCACTCCTGTGGGAAATGTAGTTCATGTGTATGGATATCTAAGGAAAAGACATTCTTCCACTCTGAGTTATTATTCAACTTTGAATTTAAGTGTACTGCAAACTGTGAGGATAGCAATGTTATCTACCTGGCCACCTGTGAGGCATGCCCGGCTTTTTATATAGGCATGACCACAAGGAGGCTCAGGGATAGGATACAAGAACACATTTATGCCATCAAAAAAGCTGATCAAAAGAATGCTTTGGCCAAACATATTATAGATTATCCAGAACATAAGTTTCTATTTAGAGTACTACAAAAGAAAGAACTGAATATTAGAAAAGGTGACAACTTTAATGACCTTGAGAATATAGAATTAAATTGGATTTTTAAATTTAGAGCTCAAAGTTCTCCAGGTTTGAATATATATGTGAGTATTAGATCACATTTGAAAAGACGAAAATACTAATACAAAATGGAATATCTGTCTATTGCATTTGGATTCTCTTTTTTATCTAGCTTTTATTCCTGTATTTATTACCATATTTCATATTATGTGAAGAATTCTTTATATGAATTTATGAGAACATGTATTTATTTATTTATCTATTTATTTATTTTATTCTATTACTTTTTCTAGGTCATATTTCAGCACATATTTGTATAAAAATGCATCTCTGTATAGAATTGATATGAATTATTTTAGAATAGAGGCTGTGAATTGAATGATGGCGTTTAATATTTTATAACATCCATTTCTCTCCCATAATATGTATATAGGCTAATATACATATATATATTTTTTATAAAATTTATCAATTTTAAGATGTTAGTCATATGCAGATAGTAAATTCTGTACAAGTTTTGTATATATAGGTTTTTATAATATGGAGCCTACTTATTAGATTACTTCAGATATATTTTTAGTAAGTATTAGAATGGAATATTTAATGGTTGTATAAACAGCTAACACTCTCTTGTTTAGAAGCTTGGCTCTTTAACTTGATTTTCTAAAAGGTAGGTAGCTAATTGTTTTCAGGCTACACCCTGTTATAATTAATTGAAAGAGTGAAGAACCATTACTATAGGTTAATTAATTCTTGATTTTAATAATGCCTGTAGATATAATGAATGTGTTTTACTATTGTTTATTGAATCTGAAGAAGCGTGCCTTTGTGGATGCACGCGAAAGCGCTCATTCTGTTATTTTAATAAAGAAGATTTTGTTACGTGGTAGTGCCCTCCAGTTTGTACTACACTTAATGTAAGATTGCTGGTTTTAGTGCTCAAGTAATACCAAACAGTCTAGATTCAGCAAGTATGAATCTAGCCTATGCTATAAAATGCATAAATACTAAAAATTTAAAGTGCACAAAATCACAGTCACAGTAGCAAAAACAGTTTAAATAAAGCAGAAATTCAGTAGAATATTCCTACAGGAGTGTAGACCACAAACCTTCCCAGTGTGAAATAACTGGTCTGGAAACCAAATGCTGAAGCAGAACAAAGACACTCAGAATAACAGGCACAATAAGCCTTCATTAGCAATTCCCAGCTTAGAAGGGTGTAGGCTACACTCTCCTGCCACAAGATTCTAGACCACAAACCTTCCTAATGTAAAATTACTGGTATGGAACCCAAGTGCTTAAACCAGAACGAAGACACTTTCAGAATAACAGAGATAATAAGCCTTCAAACATCGACTCCCAGCTTAGAAGAGTGTAAGCTATGCTCTCCTTGCACAAGAGTTTAGACCCCAAATCTTCCTAATGTTAACTAACTGGTTTGGAACTGTAGTGCTTAAACCAGATCAAAATACTTAAAACAACAGGTACAGTAAGCCTTCAGCCAGCAATTCCCATTTCAGAAGGGCACAGGCTACCTGGTCCTCTGACAAGAGTGTAGACTAGAAACCTTCTGAAGCCCAAGTGCTTAAAACAAAACTAAGAGGCTTAGAATAACAGTTACAGTTTAATCATGCTACTAACAAAGTAAAAGCAATTGAGGAATTTTTTAAGAACAAGTAGCAAAAGTAAAATAAAGTAATAAATTAGGAAAAAAAAACAAAAATACAGTAAAAGCAGCTGAATAAAATGCATTTTTTAAAGTTAAGTGGGTAGGGACGAAACAAAAGATAATCAAGATAATTCAAGGTTAAGAAACTAAGGGTGTGGGCCTTCCCAACTGATCTCGCTGTACTCAGTAGAATGTGCTGATGAGATGGGACTGAAAGAAGTGTCCAAAATCAGATTTATAGTAGGGGAGAGCAACTCAAAAGCCACGAAGTTTAATACAACAACAGTTGAGTGGGTGGGTGGGAAAAATAAAATGCAAACAGAGATCAGCAGTATTCAGGTAGAGTGCAGTAAGCAAGCCAGACAAGCACTCCAGCTAAATACAGATGCTTCCAAATAATTTAACCTAAATGAGGAGTGCTATTTCTTAGCTCCTCCCAATAATTAGCTGATGCTATTCACTGTTTGCAAAGGAATTCTTTGCTAACTTTTCTTACTGACCCTAGCCAAGACTTCTCAAAACTCCAACAAAACAGAAAACTTGAAACAAATGCAATGTAAGAAAAAGGTTAAAAAAACAGAGGTAATCAAACCTTAAATAAAAAACTTGAATTAAAAATAAAATGCAGACAGAGATAATCAATATTCAGGCAAAGTACATATATCTATATATACCTTACATATATAAAAACATACAAACATATATATATATATATATCTATACATATATATATTTTAAATATATATATACATATACACACACACACACACATACATATATATATATATATATATATATATATATATATATATATATATTTATACACACACACACACACACATATATATATATATATATATATATATATATATATATATATATATATATATAGGTTCATAGGTAGGTAACAGGCTATCAGCCCTGGGGCCTATACAAGCCCAGACAAAAAGATACCCTGGCTTTTGCCACCGAAGAGAATTATTTTCCTGTGCCCCTGTTGAGCAAAGCCACAGAAGTGATCCCCTGGGTGAATTTTCTATCTCCCATCCAATCATCAAGATTTTTCTTGAAGAGTACTGATGAGGAGCTTTGTTTGATATAGATAGGTAGTTTGTTCCAAAGTATGGGAAGTCTGTGGGACAGGAATCTAGCCCCCCAGCATGTTTTGTTTATTGTGGTGACAAGGTTTAGGTCCCTAGAGTGTGTAGCTCAGAGGGATTGGGATTTCTTTAAGTGGAACATGTCCAACAGCTCTGGGTTTGACATAGCTTTGTATGTTAGGCAGAGATCACCTCTGAGTAGGCGATATGCGATGGAGTAAAGCTGGAGTTTTTGAGACGGTCTGCATAGGGCATCTGTTTGAGGCCGGTAATCCTCTTTGCAAGGTATTTCTGCTGCCCTTCCAGTTGTAGATGTCTTGTGAGGTACATACCAAAAGGGGCATTGTACTCTATAATGGGTCTAATGAGTGTCGAGTATAGGGGAACAATGACCTATTTTTTTCCTGGATGAGAAACATTTTGTGATGAGGTGTGTCACATAGAAGGATTTCCTGACTACTGTGGTGATGTGATTATCAAAGGAGAGACTACTGTCCATCTGTGTCCCAAGGTCTCTTATCACACTTTCGGTGTTAAGTAGACTACCGCCTATGTGGTAGTTCATGGATACAAAGTTTTTACCAAAAGGGATGACAATGCACTTTTTGGCATTGAGCTTGAGGCCATGGCTTTGACACCAGGCATCTGTCTCAGTGAGGCCCTTTTGTAGGATGTCCACATCATTAAGAGTTTTGCTTATGGCTCCTAGTTTGCAGTCATCTGCAAACTTCATTAGCCAAAGACCTTCTGTGTTAGCCTGTACTTCAGAGAAATAGATACCACACAGGAGAGGACCCAGGACTGAACCCTGTGGTACTCCACTTGTCACTCGTCTGAAGTTGGATTTGGAGTCTGCTACTTTCACAGTGTGGGTTCTGTCAGTGAGCCAGTTGGCAACCCATTTTGTGACATAGGGATTTACACCTAGTTTAGTGAATTTATTTATTATTCTAGAGTGGGGGATGGTGTTGAAAGCCTTGGCGAGATCTAGATAGGCTGTGTGAACCAACTTACCCTCATCTATGGCTTTGGTGACCGTTTCAAAGAAGTCTGTCAAGTTTAGGAGACATGATCTGCCTTTTACAAACTCGAACTGTGTAAGGTCCAGAGTTTGGAGATTACCAATGTCATTGTTTATAAGTTCCATGATGATACATTCCATAGCCTTGCAGACCAGGCTCGTCAAGCTAATGGGGCAGTAGTTCCCGGGCTCCGTGGTGGCTCCCCTTTTGTAGAGTGGGATAACCGTTGCTGTCCACCACTGAGTGGGCACAAAGCCTGAGGTGAGGCTATAATTGAACATAGTTCCTAGGAGGGGGTGCCAGTTCGTTCTGTAGTTCGTGTAGAACACAACCTGGGATGTTGTCTGGTCCTATGGATGCTGTGTTCTTGGCTTTGGAGAGTATGTTTTTTACCTGTGCAGTCATGATTACAGGAACTTTGCATTCTTCCGGTATAGAGATGGGCCCTTTAGGGGATGAGAGGGGGGGTAAAGTTAGCACTGAACCTATCTGCCAGGATGTTGGCAATATTAGTTGGTTCTGTATATTTAGTGCCATTGTGCTGTAACTCAGAGCAGACCTGAGTGTTGCCACTGAGATTCTTGACATGGCTATAGAATGCTTTGTGGTTGTCTTTACAATCAGTGGCAATTTTGTTTTTGTAACTAGTTTTGGAAGATTTTATGAGGGATCTTAGCTTCTTAATGAGGCTGACCAGGGAGTTCCTCCAATCATGGGATTTTACTCTTTTTTTGCAACAGTTTCTTTCTTCTGTTGTAGAGTTTGTTTATGGCAGGGGACCACCAGATTGGCTTCCTTTTTTTGGAGGATAGCATCTTGGTTCTGTCAGAGATACACACACAAATATACATACATATACAAACACACACAGATACATTTTATTCATTCATTCATATGTATGTATGTATATATATATATATATATATATATATATATATATATATATATATATATATACACCCACATATTGTTGAATAATGAGCTGTGTTGTACCTTTAAAAAGCATTTCCAAGGACTGCATGTACATATATATATATTACTTAAACTATATCTAACCAGCCAATGGCTATGTCCCTGTACTAACCCAGACTAAGATTTTCTCATCCTGTTATCATTATCATCTATTTCTTCCTTTGCTATTCCACCTCTACTCAGTTTTCACTTTGAAGTCCACTACCTCTTTGTTGGACTTATTCTACCCAAGATAGACAAAATTAACGTCTCCCCTGTCGCTCTGAGTTACTACCTCTCAACTAATTTTCTCCCAACTCTGTTCTCTTTAAACTAGTCTCTCCTGCTGCTCCTTACTTAAAACTTTGTTCTGGAATCTCCTCATCCTTCTGAATACTTCCTTCCCACACTGATTGGGGAAAAAAAAATTAAGGGGTGTCTTATTTTGTTCCACTTTCTTATATCACATATGCTTATTTACCTTGTAGCACATGTTTTGTATGACTAGTATCTTTAATTGAAGTTTAATGTCTTGAAACTGAATTTTTAATGCGCTGTTTGTTTTATGTGGAGCTTTTCTCCCTGGGCTTATACTGAAAATGGACATATATCCAGTTAGACTAGCCCGGTCAACAAATGTAAAATAAATAAAAATAAAATAAATATAAATCGCAAGTATGTGCTAGCTTCAGTGCCATTTTGAGAAGAGAAGCCAGAGTGTAAACATCTGGCTTTTCCCGGTTAGGGCTCGCCACAGCGGAACTCCGGTCCACTAATGATTGGCAGTGGATTTTTACGGTGCCGGGTTGCCAGCCGGACACCCAACCTTCAAAGAAGGCACACCCATTCACACATGCACCTACCTGCATGTCTTTAGATGTCACTCGACCACGGGGAAGACATGCAGACTCCACACAAAAGGCGCTTCAGCTGAGAATTGAACAGGAGAACCTCTTGCTGTGAGGCGACAATGCTAACCGCTGCACCTCCGCAGAAGGGTAGAAGTGCAGCCAGAGTATGTATGACAGCTAGTTTGTTTATAATTTAAAGTTACTTAGCTTCATTTCTGATGTGTTTGTACATAATAAAGCTGCCAGAATAGAACCCACAATGTTAGTCTACTTCGTCTGACTAGACGAGCAACATGATATTAGAACCGGGATTCCAGAGACTTCTTTTCAGAGCCACAAGGTGCAGAGTTAACAATGAAGGTAAACTAAGTGAAACTAATGCAAAAAATGGTCAGAAATGAACTAAAGGTAATGAAAACTTGCACAAATTATTTATTTTATAAAAAAAATAAAAAGGGGGCAAAAAGGGCACATTAAACATAAATAAGCAAGGCGACTGCATGTTTTTTGACGAATTACTGTGTTTTGGCATAAAGTACTATTTGCCTTGGTAGAAGCTATTCGGAATATAACTCAAGTTATTCTAAGTATCTCAATGTGTGTAAAAGTGCTTACAGTGAATGTTTATCACTTTGCATTTATTTCAAAGAGTGTGTATGCACAGTGCAACTATTTCGTAAAGTGCAGTCAAAATAGGAAAAGTTTCTTGTGCTGGGTGTGTTTATTAGCAAAATGCTGCCAATACAGTGTTTCTTGCACAGTACAGAGCTACTTAGCAAAGTATAGCCATTTTGGGGAAATGTCAGTGTGCTGTGCACTGTTTACTCTGAGCTTCA
>NC_056735.1:1749539512-1749542012 GCF_019279795.1 Protopterus annectens
GATTGTCTTTTGAGTCTTTAGCTATTTTTCTCTCAAAATTTGCTTTGGATGATTTTATGAGAGCTCTTAGTTTTTACTTATAGTGATCAAGGGTGTCTTACCTTTTAAGGATTTTGCTCTATCTTGTAGTAGCTTCCTCCTTTTGTTGTAGAGTTTGTTTATGGCTGGGGTCCACCAGACTGGACGCTTTGCCTTTGGTACAAAGAGTCTTTGTTTTGCTTAGGATTGCCTTATCCATGCAGTCCTGCAGGTGCTGGTAGAAGACATTTGTAAGTGATTCAGCGGCTTGAGTACTGTTTTCCTGCCCGGCTCGGGGCCTTAAAGGAGACCACACTAGTCTTTAGAAGTGTGAAGTCGGCTTTCGAAGTTCTTTACTGTGGTCTTTTTATTTCAGGTGGAGGTGGGATGAGGGACCTCCAGCGAGATTAGTTTGTGATCTGATCTCACCAGTGAGGGTATACTTCGGTGTTGAACATTGTGCTCCCATATTCGTTGATGATGAGATCAAGTATGTTTTCTCCTCTTGTGGGATGGTGACTAGTTGTTCCATGGCATTTGAGTTTATGAATTCCAGGAACTTTTGGGCTAGGGTGTTTGGGCTTGAGTAGTGTTCCCAGTCTATATTAGGGTAATTGAAGTCACCTAGTATGATGGTGTTTGGTGATACATTTATCCCCTCTAGTGTTTTCAGGAAGGCCATGTGAGGTTCCTGAGTTTGTGAGGGGTGGCCTGTAACATGCCACAATTTGCAGAGCAGTCTTGCCTATGGTTAATTGCACCTGGATGGTCTCCGATGCATCGTGCATTGCCACCAGTCTTGAGGTGTGTGGGTGTCTTTGATGAATATGGATACCCACCTTTTTTTTTTTTTTTGGGGGAAGGGGAAAAAAAAAAGGGGGGGGGGCCCCCCCAAAAATTTTTTTTTAAAAAAATTTTCCCTTTAAAAAACCCAAAACCTTTAAAATTTTTGGGGAAAAAAAATTTTTCCCCCTTTTTCCCCCCAGGGTTCCTTTTTAAAAAAATAAAAAAAAAACCCCACAAAAAAAAAAAAAAAAATTTTTTTTTTTAAAAAAAAGGGGGAAACCCCCAAAACCAAAATTAAATTTTTTCCCCAAAACCCCCCCCAATTTTTTTTTTAAAAAAATTTTTTAAAAAAAAAAAAACCAAAATTTTTTAAAAATTTTTTTTAATTTTTTTTTTTTTTAAAAACCCCCCTTTTAAATTTAATTTAAAAAATTTTTTTTTTTTAAAAAAAAACCCCCTTTTTTTTTTAAATTTTTAAAAAAAAATTTTTTTTTATAAAAATTTTTTTTTAAAAAAATTTTTTAAAAAATTTTTTTTTTTTAAACCTTTTTTTAAAAATTTTTTTGGAAAAAAAAAAATTTTTTTAAAAATTTTTTTTTTTTTTAAAAAAATTTTTTTACAAAAAATTTTTTTTTAAATTTTTTTTTTTTCGCCCCCTAAAAAAAAAAAAAAATTTTTTTTTTGGAAAATTTTTTTTTTGGGGGGGGGGTTTTTTTTTTTTGGGGGGGTTTTGGGGGGAAAAAAAATGGGGAAAAAACCCCTTTTTTTTTTTTTTTTTGGGGGGGGGGGGGGGGAAAAAAATTTTTTTGGGAAAGGGGTTCCCGGGGGAAAAGGGGGGGGTTTGAGTTAGCCTTAATTTAGCCTCAGCTCCAATGGTGAGCAATAATTCCAATTAAAACAACACCATTGGGCCTCAGGATAAGCTATGATGATATGAGACCCTATATAATGGGCATAAGCCCTAACACTTTACACGTCACTGACCAAGACTTACTATATACCGGCCCAGGTATATTACCTTAATATTGGTCATAACCCTCAGGCTAGCTATATATTATTATGGTGCACTAATCGACCCTGGATATTGATCTCAATCATCCCCAAATTTATATATATATAGGGCTATATATTAAATATATGCAACAGTTACTACAGCCATATGGTACACACTGTACATTTTTACACAGCATATCTATTTTATATGCATATAATGATTTGACCCATATATGTAATTAGGGACACACTTTTACATATATATATATGATATATATATATATAGCTATATAATATATATACTTGGTCTTTAAAACAACAACAACACACACTATATATACCTATGTATATATATTATATATATATATAGTCATACTTTTAATTTATGGGCACCCTTATATAATATATATTATTTTACTCCATAACCATTAATTTTTTTTTTTTTTTTTTTTTGTTTTTTTTTTTTTTTTTTTTTTTTTTTATTTTTTTTTTTTTTTTTTTTTTTTTTTTTTTTTTTTTTTTTTTTTTTTTTTTTTTTTTTTTTGTTTTTTTTTTTTTTTTTTTTTTTTTTTTTTTTTTTTTTTTTTTTTTTTTTTTTTTTTTTTTTTTTTTTTTTTTTTTTTTTTTTTTTTTGTTTTTTTTTTTTTTTTTTTTTTTTTTTTTTTTTTTTTACCCCCCCCCCCCCCCCCCCCCCCCCCCCCCC